>NC_141206.1:3572744-3587744 GCF_054491065.1 Syngnathus leptorhynchus | reverse complement strand
GGTGTGATAGCTATCAAATAGGTAAACCTCAAGTTTGAATGTATTATTTTCCCCTCAGGTACTTTTTAGGTGGATGCACACGTTCTACTTCTGGAATTGCAAATACTCTCTACTGATCCAATGACATTGCTGAGTGGAAAGAAACTCACTTGTATATAATGTATTGTGTTTATTGGATTTTCTGTGTGTAACTTGAACTGAGTCTAACTTCTCTTTTCATTCACTTGTTGTAACTTGAGTGTCTGTATTTGCAGGTCATTCGGAATGATTTGTCTCATTGTGTAGAGTTTCGATTCTTTACTCTGAAGCCTTTTCAACTTAAGACATTTGCTTGTTTGTAGAAGTTCTGCTTCAACAGGTTTTCCAGACCAGTGTTTTTTGGCTTCCTTTTGAATGACTTTGCAGAGTCTACTATATTTACATCCATCTCAATGACCATTCAGTCACACACTGATGGCACAGGCTGCCATGCAAGACGCCAACTGCACCATCAGGAGCACGTAGCGGCTCATTGAGCTCAAGGACGCTCAACATGATCACTAAGGATGTGCACGATCTAACTGATAACCCTCCAATTCAAAAAGGCCATTCTACCTCCTGAAACATCAGCGTTACAAAATTCTCTCTTTACTGTCGATAATTTTGTGGTTTATCTAAAGCTTACAGTATATCAGGAATTTACAGGCAAGTCCTCAAACACTGCCAACTTGTTTCCCCGCCAATCAAATGGCTCCTTTCATTACCTATTACTGATAGTAATAGGCATGGAGTAAGAAGAAACTTATTTACCTGCAGCAGGTCAAGCCTTCAAACTACCTTTAAGAAATACAAGAATGAATGCAAAACTCCAAAGAATGTGGGCGGTTGTTCTATTTTCCGCCTCAAGGTGGTGACACAGATGAAAAAAAATCACTCATCACAAAGGTTTAATGTATAATTTTCATTCAGTTTCATGGGATTTTCTTATTTGCTTGATTGTGAGATTTTGTGGGTCCTTATGTCCAAGGTGCAATGTACTGTCATGTCACTCAACCATAATAACCAGGCAAGAATAAATCACCGTCAAATTAATGCTTCAAAACTTAATGAAGACAACGTAATTCCCTCCTGAGATCTTCCCTTGAGTCAGAAACAAATTTTATGATGCGTTTTGCTTTTTATGGAGGCAATCCAGCTCCATTATAAGACTTATTTTCCCCTGCGATTTGATCTATGATTTATTCTGATTGAAAGTGATAAAAACATATAATAATTGATTACTGAATTGATATATTATTTTATGTCAAGTGTGGTGTGAATCAGATGGAGAATCTCTGTGTCTGTCTAAAGCTTCTCTCAGAGCCGTTGACTGCCCATGTGTATGACAGACCGTAACGTGTTATTTCCACATGGTTAAAAGCTGTGTCCGGAACAATGAGATAAATTATAAAGAAGCGCAGTAAAAATGACATTCTCTTCCTCTTCGGTAATGTTAATCCTTTTTGGACGAGGCTTAAGAGAACAAATGAAATTGGATATATTCATGATAATGGAGTATGCATAAGCAAATTTCAAGTGTCTGCAATTTGATTTTCATGCTGCAATCGATGGAAACCCAAGAATGTCTAGGAGGAAAGAAAATCCGTTCTGCAAAATGCACCAGATGAATTGCTTATGAAAATATGTCTGCAATATATATATATATATATACATATATATATATATGTCATTTATATATAATTATGAAACACAAGAAACATAAACAGGTTTTGAAAATGTTAATTTTCATTTGTCCTACTAGCAGTGAAAATTTGAATAATGCTGATTAAAACTTGCATTGCTGTTCCAAATGTAAAAGGTTAGCATGACAGATGATTTCCTACAGCCTGAAAGTAAAAGTGTGCTGCTCCTCCATTAGGGGCCAGTCTTAATTGTTACCTTGGAGACAGCAAGTAAGCGCATGAGTTCAGGCCCTGACATCCACGTTCTCTTCATTACCACAGATCTTGGCTCAAATACAAAGTGATTTTTTTTACCCATAACGTCAATCCAGAGCCCAACCGTTGACAATAATACTGTTCATCAGATGATATATCAAAATATTGTATTAAGAAGATAAATGCAGTTATTGTGTTGCCATTACAATACTTTGCAGAGACTTACTGGCTCCATTAGTGGCCAAATGAAGTATGGCAAATGAGAGACAATGTATTAGATGGCCAGGCATATGTAACTTACGTCCAGAATCATAAAGTAAATGGTAACGTACTGTAGGTGAGGGCAGAATGCCATTTTTTTAGGCGATATAATGCTTCTCCATCTTCAATCTTGAACACATCTTTTAATATTTAATGAGAAAAATAGGAGGAAAAAAACCAAAAACATCATCATTATACTTGTCAGAATGACATCATTCTAAAAAAAAGAATTTTCTGGGTTAGTCAAAAAAATAAATAAATAAAAGACTACGTTTATGAAGCAATTTCATCCATTTCAAATGTTGTGTTGTTCCAAATTGGTTATTTCAGCTCTTTGTGTCATTCTTTGGACATGAAGATTTGAATTGGTCTTCATTCAAATGGCTGTTCTCTGGTTCTCATCGTTGACAGAATTCATCCATTTTTTATATTGCAGCAAAATCTCAGTTCTTATTGGCTCCATTGTGAGCTCTTGGTTTTCTCTTCTTGTAAATTGTCTCTTAATTTTCCGGAAATCAGGCATAGAATTCCAAGTCTGACCTTTGGCTGACAGTCAATAAAATGAATCGTCGACTTTTATTTGGAAGGGGGGGGGGGGGGGGAGAAATAAAATTAAAGCATCATTTTCCTTTCTGTCATATCCAATCCCTTGCTATGTTTCTATCTCTGACTTTGGGTGAGAGCTCGACTTTACACTGGTCTTAGCATCAGTCGTTCAGAGCTGTTGCAAATGGGGGATTGACTGAATCTACCTCTATGTGAACTACTACATGCCGCTGTTCACCACCTTTCAACACCTTTAGTAAATCTTTAAGTGGAATTGTGTCGCTCCTAAACATGTGATTGGTTTGGTGTCAAGAGTTGAAAAATGCACACGCGTCCAAATCAGTCTCAACTTGATGTCATTACTAAAGGTAATTTACAACCATCTATTGCAACATACACTTATAATATATTATATGTCAATACAACTAAACTTGTGCCTCCAATTTGCCATTTTTATTGATTTATTATTATTCAGCCTGTAGTTGTTTATGACTGCAGTTCCACTTTATGACTTTAGAGGTCAGTAGATCCTAATGAATCTTCTCTGACATCAGTTCCAAGGCAAAACAGCACCTTAAGGTGCCTTCAGATGGCACACGAAAAGGAAAACCCATGTGTTAATGTCAACACTAAGTATTCTACAGTTGTATTGATAGCTCCATGTTTCACGATTGATTTATTATGTATCGCTTTGCTAAGAACAACAGATTGTAACTTAACATTATCTACTGATGTATATTACCGGTGCATATATTTCACTAATGTCATTAGTGCGCCTGTCATTGCCACATTTCAGTGTCAGTGGCCCAGGTGACCCAAAAAATTAAAATGGAAATCACGGTGGACCACATTATGTACCGATGAAATCACTCTAGTATGGTCATTGTATGATGCATCAAGGTTCTGCCTTTACAACTATAATATATTCCTACTTTTAAATAGACTGGCAATGTTGCAAAATTCAACCAAATAAATAATAACGTTTTTTTTTTATTAGAATATTTTGTTTGGTATAATTAATGCAACAATATCAACAGACACACACTGGTTGGTTCATCTTTCAATTGGATCTTAGATTGTGCACATACATATAATGAGGTAACGCTGAGCTAGTTGATAAATTACAGATAACAATCAGTCTCAAATATTTTCCATTTACAAAATCTCTCACCGTCTCACTCATCCTGTTTGCCATTCTTCCATGTACTAAGGAAGAACTTAGTCGAGATTCCCTGTTATTCATCACTAAGATAAGAAACACGCATCCATGCACCTTGCTTAAGGAGAGGTTTTTTTTTTTTTTCAGAATGATACAAAGTGAATGTTTCCTCCTCTAACTTATAACATTCTTGAGGCACATGTGGATGCGGCAGCAGTGTGCGTTAGATGAGACTTCTTCATGGTCACTTGAGCTAGGCTGTTGTGTCACTCTGACCTTTTTCAGCACCAAGATTATTTGTAACACCTGAAGTGCATAACTCTTTATCATGGAATATAATCATTCTTGACAGCAATTTATATTTTCCCATTGTTTGATGAAGTTTCCTATCCGTGGTTTTGCTAGGTTGCACTATAATTCAAGTAAAGACCACCTCCAGCATGTATATAGCGATTTCTTCGGCTGTTCAATCATTACCAATTTGAGCCTTAGCGCTAAATCAAATTAAATCGCTATAGTGGTGAATAAATTGTCTCTACAGCTAATCAGTGATAATTGACGCTCCATGACTGCTCCACAAATGCATATCATTAATCTGTCAATCATCCCAATTTCTCACCTCAGTGATTGTCACAGAAAATGTTCAACCCTTACCTGACCCTGAGGGACATCATGCTTCCAGTCCGTGCAACAACTGTGTCTTAGTAAAAAAAAAAAAAAAAGATACACCAATCACACTACAGTAACCATATCCTGTATACAAACACACCAAAAGTGGGCATGTCAATAAGTGGCAAAAATCATCACAAAAAGACCTTTTATCACTACAGATTCTTTTAGGGGGTGAATTTTAGTGCTACCATAAATTTTACAAACAGACGTCTTATATAAGAGCCAATTTTGACTATACCCTGGTAAACGTTTACTGTGCCTTATTGTCCCCGGGAAAGACTATCAAAATGGACCAAATGGTGGCTGTGCTTATGCTGTAAGAGCCCCCTCTTGAGGTCAGAAATGGATTTGAAATTTGACCTACTGTTGGGCTTTAATTTAGGCCCTTTGAACCTCTATTATAGTTAGTTAGTGCTTTCCAGAAGACAAGGTTTCTTACTACATATATGATGTAACAATATGAGAACCTTTGTTCATATCATTGGTTATGTAAGAAAGTGAGCACCATCATTGGTTACCCGTGCTCGACATCCTAACAAAACTGTCGCTCACGCCCAGGTCAAAGTAAATTGGCCTCTTGCCCAAACTCCGCTGGGATAGGCTGCAGCTCACTCGTGTCCGTAATGAGGACAAGCCCTGCAGAAAATTAAAGTAAGGATAAAACAGTGGGTGAGTGTCTTTGCAAGTTTCCATGTCCGAATCTCTGTCAACTTGGACTTGTGTTTGGGTTGCTGTTACAGATTCCTCCCACATTCCAAAAAACATGTTTGTTAGGATCATTAACGACTAATTGCTTGTACGTTGTAAGGTGAGTATAAATGGTTGTCTGACTATTATTAGCCAGGTGATCCAGTGAGGTATCCTGCGTACTGCACACCACGTTCTTCATGACACCGACAAGGATCAAAGCTAAAGAAATGCATGGACAATAAAACGGGAGCTTGAGAGAAGGATTTGAAATCTTTGACTTTTCACTGACACCCAGTCGGGCCCAAGAAGTATAACAGGTAGGTGGAGAAAGACAAAGAGAGTGAAAGGAAGGAAGTGATGAGGAAGTTATTGCTGTATTTGGCTTCTCAACACAGGCAGAGTTGGTTTGGTCTGACCTCATCTGATTCCCTTCAATAAAGAATGCCTCTTGAGGTAAGAAAGCTTTCAGCAAATTCTCAACAATGAGGAGACACTTTTACTTAAGATTGTTGTTGAAATTCATGTTAGAAATGTTAATCATTGGCTGTCAGCCATCAGGAAGATACTTTGACTTAAGTGTAGCAAGAGGAAATAAACGCCACTGCCTTTCACCAACATCATAAGGAACAGATTATCCGCATTACAGTACTTGTCAAACAAAACTGTGTGGGTGACAAAAAAAAAATATTGTACATACATTTTTGCTCAGCATTCACCGCACTTTACAAACATATTACCTGCACTTGTGTTTTCCCATGAAAATCTGTATGAAAATGATCAAATGAGTCACTAAAATAGTCAAAAGTAACCAACATAATTTTTGAAAATTACAGGAAGTTACTGTGAGAACAGGTTGAATTTGAAATGATATCCTCCAAACATGTTTATAAACAGTGACCAACTTGTGACAAACAAATTGGATGTATATATATATATATATATAACAGGTCCATTATGTTATGTGTGCAATCAACCACAAAAAGAAGTCCATTTTTGTCACATACCTACACATTCCTTTCACTAATCAGATCACACTCAAGCCCCCCTTACCCCCTTACTTTGTCATTTTAGTTCATACCATTATGTCACTCAGTGTGTGTTTGCTGAGAGGAAAGCTAAAATGAATTGTCACAGGGTGTTCAAACTAGTCATTGCAATCTGCTTCTAATCTGTACAAACAATACTAACCCTGTAACTGCTCCACCCATGTGAAAAAGGCTAATGATCCTTATGAAACAGGATTTATTTATTTTTTTAATCCTGAAAATAAAAGTCCCCATATCTTTTTGGTCACTCCAGACTCTTTTTTTTATGTTGTTTCTCCTTTGATCATGCACTTCTTATCATTTACGTACTCAGTTTCATGAACTTTATCTGGTGTCAGCAGTCATGCCAAAACAATCACATACCGTAACGTTCCTGGTCTTCCTTTATAACTGTAACTCACTGTTTTTGTTCACTTCTCATGAACAGCTCGTTGTGCGTTATGTAGCGTGTGATTTCTTGCATTTCTTTTCTGACTCTGGTTGCCGTGACGTTCTGTTTATGAGAAATATAGATTTTGAGGTTTCCTGTGTTGCTGCTCATCTATCGTCATCTTGGTTTATTTGCTACCGCCATTTCCTCTTCACCTCTTCATCTTCAAATACATTAGTTCAAACAATACTTTCTCAAACAATTATTTATTATTATGTTGCATTAAAAAACTGGTAACGCATTTTTAGAGGAAATGACTACCATTTACAATATTATATATATGATTTATACTTAGTGGATTTCTTCTAAATTTACAATTGCTGGCCACACAGTCATTGTTGTTGCCATTTATTTGGGTATAAAATGCTTTAAGTAAACTTTTATGATTTTTGTACTTAATTCTTGTGAGACATTAAAGATATATCATTGCTTGTGCGTTCAATAACATAAATTGGATTTTAGCTTAAACAGCACAAATGTACACCATTTAATATATTTATTTTTAAGGGCACTTTGTGGTCCAAAATGGAACAACACATATTCATCCAGACAAAATCGAAGGTAGTAATTATCCATTATTAGGGCATATAATATGAATATTTCTTAGTTGTTGCCACGTTATATTCTTGCTTCTGAGGAAATTGATGAATATTTTCTAAACATTATGTTTCCTCTGTTATATAAAACGTGGGGATTGGGTAAGCAACATTTTTTTGCCAATCCTTCTTAAGTGGGATCAAGGGTTTTTGTGACGGATTCGTCAGCTAAAGACACGCGCAAACACTGAAGGACCTTCAGAGTGCAGAAAGCTGTTCTCTAGACCGAAACCTCAGCGCAATTTTGTAAGCTATGTAGGGTTAAAAAAAAAAAAAGTTTACTGGGCATAAAGAGAGAATATTCTACACTATGTGACTCTTTGTCTCATTACAGGAGTGTTTTACCTGGGGAAAATGCAGTTCTGGTAATTTCCATTCAAGGCGTGATTGACATTAAAGGGGAACCTGGTGTACCTTGTCCATACTTCCTCCTTGTCGAGTTCTGTCTCGTTGAAAGATGTCAACCAGCAGCACAATCAGTTCAGGGAAAGGAAGCCATGCCTCCAAAGTGCCAAAAGATCACAAAAAGGTAAGTTCATGATTGTGACATTTGTTGTGGACTGTAGAATGTGTTCGCTAAACTCGGTTTGCATCTTGTTTAGCCATTCTAAAATAGTTTTAATGGTTGTGATATTTACAGGGACCTAAAAATAAAGAAATAAAATTCATCACCTGAAAATTATTCTTGAAGTAAGCCAATCAATATTTGATCTTGTTACGGTATATCAATAGGAAGGTTTGTTCAAAATCAGCACAATCAAATAGACTGGCACAAGATTCCAGTCCTTCCATACCATTAATCTGTTTATGGGAAAAATGGAGCGTCCTGTTTTTGCCAGTAACACTTAAATCGTCAAATTGTATTTACAAAAAAAAAAAATTAATTAATCTGACATAATGCTTTATAAAATATGTTAATAACAATAATAAGTTATTTTGACATTGTGACTCACCTTCTACCGGCAATGAATAAAAAGTCATTTAAATTCAAACTAATTACCTTATGCCATCCTAGCATTGTTTTTGTTTTTTGTTTTTGTTTTCTCCCAGCCCACACCAGCTGCCCTGAAAGGAGCCATCCAGCTGGCCATTGGTTATGCTGTAGGAAACCTTAGCTCCAAACCTGACAGAGATGTTCTCATGCAAGATTTCTCCGTAGTTGAGAGTGTCTTCTTGCCAAGGTACTTCAATTTCAACTCATAGCAACAAATCCAGGAATAATTCATTTGTATTTATTCATAATTCAATGTTGTTTTATTCTCCAGTGCGGGCAGCAACATGACTCCTGCTCATCACTTTCCTGACTTCCGTCTAAAAACATATGCACCGCTGGCATTCCGCTACTTTCGGGAACTCTTTGGCATCAAACCAGATGACTATCTGGTAAGTTTTGGGATACAATTGGATTAATTTCATTACCCTGATCCAAGGGTGAGCATACAAAATGTTGCAAAGTGGTAAAACATGGAGTATATTCTGCAATGTTTTGTAATTTTTTAGGAGTGTTGTAATTTATTGCCCCTAAACAGGGTCTCGATCAGGCTCTCTGACTCAAGTGCCTTAATGTTCTCAATCTTCACTGCAGATTTGCTCAGTCACTTAGGCACATCCCTCAGATTGAAATTTGCAAAACAGGAAATACATTTCTCAAAAAAAAATTGTACTGTAATCTACTGTGGAGGGATGTTCTGATGTAAACTGCTGCTGGAAGTTTTGATGACATTTTTTTATGTGCATAAGTGACACATGATATATGCAAGTAGTTTTGTGATGTATTATTGGTTGGATCAAGCTACTTATTGCATCATTGTGATTTTCAGTACTCCATCTGTAATGAGCCACTTATTGAGCTGTCCAACCCTGGTGCCAGCAGTTCATGGTTTTACCTTACCAGTGATGATGAGTTCATAATCAAGACTGTGCAACCAAAGGAGGCGGAGTTTCTGCAGAAACTGCTACCTGGCTACTACATGGTAGATGGATGGATGGATGGATGGATGGATGGATGGATGGATGGATGGATGGATGGATGGATGGATGGATGGATGGATGGATGGATGGATGGATGGATGGATGGATGGATGGATGGATGGATGGATGGAGAAACATTTATCCATACAGTGTATTCACAGTTGGATACTCTAATATTGTATATTATTATTAAGTTGAAAACATCCATCATGTCTTTAATTACATTTCCAAAACGTTTGCTTCACTTCTGTAGAACCTGAACCAAAACCCGAGAACTTTGCTTCCCAAGTTCTATGGCCTTTACTGCATCCAGTGTGGCGGCATAACAGTCCGTGTGGTGGTGATGAATAATGTGCTGCCTCGTGCCATGAATATGCACTACAAGTATGACCTGAAGGGCTCCTCATACAAACGTCGTGCTTCACGCAAAGAACGCTTAAAGTCATCACCTACATTCAAAGACTTGGATTTCCAAGAGATGCATGAAGGCTTGTGCTTTGATGCAGAGACCCACAACGCCCTGATGAAAACCCTGCAGAGAGACTGCCGGGTATGTTACGATAAAATTTGTATTCATTTATTTAACCTAAAGTTATTGTGCGTTCACATGGCATTTCTCAACAGTTACCGTATTTTTTGGACGATAAGGTGCACCGGACTGTAAGGTGCACCTTCAATGAATGCCCCCATTTTAAAACTTTGTCCTTATATAAGGTGCACCGGACTATAAGGCGCACCATTAATGCATCATGTCAGATTTTTAATCCAAATCAAATCATTCTCCATTTTATCGTTTTTATTTCAACTTCAGACGCAAAATATTACTTTATAATCACAAAATAATGATCCATAGTCTTTTTGATTCAGGATTCATAGTCTTGGCGGTTCGGTGGGGCACTGGGTAGCACGTCCGCCTCACAGTTAGGGTGCGGGTTCGATTCCACCTCCGGCCCTCCCTGTGTGGAGTTTGCATGTTCTCCCCGAGCCCGCGTGGGTTTTCTCCGGGCACTCCGGTTTCCTCCCACATCCCCAAAACATGCTTGGTAGGCAAATTGAGCACTTCTGATTGCCCCTTGGTGTGAGTGCGAGTGCGGATGGTTGTTCGTCTCTGTGTGCCCTGCGATTGCCTGGCAACCGGTTCAGGGTGTCCCCCGCCTACTGCCAGATGACGGCTGGGATAGGCTCCAGCACGCCGGCGACCCCCGTGGGGACAAAGCGGCTCAGAAAATGGATGGATGGATTCATAGTCTTCAGCGGGCCACTTATGATTGATTTCATGACACAATGCTTCGGGTCAGTTTAAATTGAGGAATTTGGTCCATATATAAGGCGCACCGGAATATAAGGCGCACTATCGGCTTTTGAAAACATTATAGGTTTTTAGGTGCGCCTTATAGTCCGGAAAATACGGTACTCAAACTAAGCTGAAGCGTTAATTAGTATACGGTAAAATTGGATCTCATTAAATGGCGTAGTTAGTTGTAATTCAGATGTTGCTTAGAGGATTAAGACCTGGTAGAACATTAGTTATATGAGCAGGGTTGACTGTGCTGCAGAACTTGGCTCATCTGACCTCATTGTTGGGTAACACTTCTCAGCTCAAGGAAGGCTTTGTTTTCAAGTACAGGAATTCTTTGTGACATTATGATCTGGCTGAATTGTTTGAGGCTTGTTGTACAAAACTGTACTTTGGTATCTTGTTGCATAGTAAGTCCCCTTAATTTGGACCTGAGAGGAACATTCTAAAAATCTGCCAGTCATGTATTGTTCACAGACTCACGTAATTTAGACATTTCTAAACAAGCAAAACAACATGGCCACCAGAACTGACACTTTTTTCATGCCCATGCCCAGAACTTTTTCCATGACCGTTGCTTTGAAAAACATGTCTTGCTTTTTTGAAATATTTAATATTTAACTTTTTTTTTAAATTGTTGTTATTGTAAAGTTCTGCTGTTTTTTTCAGTGGGGCCTTTTTGGCTCCACTGCAAGCATGAATTCATAAAGTCAAGTCAATTCTGGAAAGACTGTAAACTCTCTCCAGTAGAATCAACCTAAGATCCCATCTCTCTTTTTTCATCTATTTTCTTGTCCTCATTATGATGACAGGAGTCTATCTCAGCTTACTAAAAATATTCACAAAAGTAGCACGGGGTGATCATGCCAACTCCACTTAGGAAGGCCGGAGCCGAGTTTTAAAACCTGAAATTCAGAAATGTGAGACACATGGGCCAACCACTAATTTGCCTTGCTGTCCTTCTCGTCAATTTCAGATGAAAATGAAAGAAAATATAGAATTCAACTGCTATTTGCTCTTCTTATTAGGTTCTAGAAAGCTTCAAAATCATGGACTACAGCCTCCTGCTGGGAATTCATGTTTTAAACCGCAAGGTGTCGAGCAGAGAGAGCAGACGTGACAGCAGGAAGCAGAGAGTTCTCTACTCCACTGCTCTCGAATCCATCCAGGGCACTGTGAAAGATCCAGAACCAGTGGCAGACGATGACACGTGAGGAAATCTTTTATAATTCTGGTTCTAAAAAAAAAGACATATGGAGGAACCTCAATTTAAGGGACCAAAATTAAATTAAAAAAATTAAAACAATTTAACTTGCATTCATTTATTCACAATAATGTTCTACTATACTGGCCATTTTTAGGCACTGGAAAAAATACCATATTGAGTAGTTTTGGTTTACAAAAAAAGGACTTTGATGTCAACGACAATTGACTAATGGACACGCCCTTCCCCTAATTAGTCCATTAAATCGAGGTTCTACTGAATCTAACCTAAGAAACTCTTGTTTGCTGCATTTAAATTATGTGGATTAATTATGCAAATATGTTCATTTTAGATTTGGTGGAATTCCAGCTAAACATAGAGATGAACACCTGCTCATCTTTTTAGGAATTATTGACATCCTTCAGTCCTACAGGTTCACATCTCATAAACTCACTATCAATACCGTGTTTGGTATTTTCCATGTGGATAGTGTAATACAAATCCATTTTTATTGTCAGGTTCATTAAGAAGGTGGAACATTCCTGGAAATCTCTTTTACATGATGGGGTTCGTGTCATCACATCACTACCTTGGAGATTGGTAGGGGGGTGACAGGAAGGGACTGACAGGTTTCTTTACTTTTCAGGACACCGTGTCAGTTCACAGGCCCAATTTCTATGCAAACCGATTTCTGAAATTCATGAGCTCAGTCGTGTTCAAACGCATCCATCGTGAGTTGTTCTTGCTATCATGATTGTCTTACTCAGCCATCGTACGGTAAAGAATTTGCTTTTCTTAAACACACCTGCACTGTTTTGTTCAACAGCTTTGAGACGAATATCTTCCAAAAGGAAGAAGAATTCTTTTTATGCAGTTAAGTCAGCCTCACAGGAGTTGCTTTCTTCTCAAAAGGAGGAATTGGAGACGAAGAAAGCACAAAGCATGGAGAACCTAGATGGTAAATAAAAAAAGAACCTAGATGGTAAATAAATAAAAAAATATAAAAGTGGAACACCAACAACACTCTTCTCTCCGTTGTGTCCTTATTGAGGTTTTTTTTTTTCTCCTAACAAGATAACATGACTAAAATAACTCAACTTTTATTGATGGATATGTTGGCTCTCTCCATCAGTTTGCAGTTCATCCAATCAACCAGATGTTCTTCAAAAATCTGCTGTTACGTTCAAGTCTGCAGAAGAAGAGCAACTTCATAACAGGTATACATGGCGCCCTTTGTCGTTCATAAACTACAAATAAAAGACATTGCTCTTATTTGATTAAGTGGAAAAAAAGATCATCATCTAAAAACTGGACTTTGTCAATAGCTTTGAATATAGTCCGGTTCGACCTTAGTTTGAATAACGATCACAGCGTGACCAAAATATTGTTTGACCAGTGTTCATTTCTACTGCAGTGAGCACAGACGTGCCTCCAGTTCAACACTCGCATTGGATGATCCTCTGCCGCCCCTCAGCAGAAGCCAGTCAGACTCTGAACTGGATGCCTACTTGGTATGAAATACAATACCTGCATGCTTGACTTTTTCACTTTTTCTCAAAAGGATGCTCAGCTTAGTTTGAAATTTTAAGCAGTAAAAAAAAGTTGATCTTTTTGTCTATAATGAATTTGATTACTTCATTATCTTTCATGCATTTTGCTCTTGCTGTCGACTGAAAATGACATAATGTGTACTTAGGGCTCAGGTAATGACCAATTACAGGTCAGCTTGCAAACATCACATGAGCCCCCCTATTTCTGCACCGGAAAGACAAATAACGATGAGGCAGAAATTGACAAAGAGCCAAATGATGATGTTGAGAAAGCTGAACAGAAGCAAGTTGAGCGCACCACTGAGGGAGAACCAAAGGACTTGGGAGTCACTGGCTTTCAGAGAGAGGACACAGAGCAGGAAAAAGAGACAGTTGAAGATCCTCAGAGTAAAATGCAAGCAAATTGTGAGACACACACAGAACATACAGGTACTATATTATGCATGGGTGTGTGGCATTGTATGTGTGTGTTACTTGTTTAATTTAAAATAATTAAAATGAACATTATTGTTTATTACAATACAACATATGGCTTTTTTTAATTGGAAAAAGTAATGCCTACAAGTTTTTGCCAATTTGCAAACCTGATCATGCTTATTTATAAAATGAAATAATTTACAGTTGGTTCTTTTACAATCGCTTGATAAACAACAATTAAGCAACTCAATATAAAAATTCGTATTTTAAGAATATATGATGATTTATTGTAATGGGCTATAGATGCTGGCTTGGTTGGTTTGGTATTGGTTAACGAACAGTAGCTTACCATCCTATTTTAAGAGCATGTTTTTATTTCAGGCGCCAGACGATAGAGAGCGCTATATAGCAACTTAATCCTTGAGTTTCTTCCAAGCATAAAATCTTTCTTGGGAATTTCCCTTTTACTGGGTGCTTTTCCACTTTCTTAAATCTTGGCAGTTGAACTGATGAGCTTGGAACCTCTGCTTCCACTCAGTAATGTGTCAGATCAACTCCAAGTTCCCTGAGTTGAGTTTTTTGCCACTACTTCTCTTACATAACTACTAAATCCTCATTCAGGCTTATATGGAGCTGTTTGTCAGGCCGCTTCCCAAGCAATGTGGAAAGCTTGGAGACATTGGGGTAATCTTCTCTCAAACGCTATTGATGTAAAATAGTGACATTAAAAAGCAAATTAATTAACTACGTAAAGAACTGCTTAACACACTGGTGTGGGAAGCCTTTTTATTCATGGATAACAAAATGAATATAGACTCCTCAAATCAAATGTAATGGTAACAGATGCGTATGTGTGCATAAAATAAGTTAGGGTCAAGGTATACAGTATTGAAGGACAGGTTATTTGCACTGTTTAAATATATAGTCAAAGATTTTATATTTACATCCATCTTTGTATTATCCAAGTTTCAGATCTCAGTTTCCTTCTTTTTATTCACAAATGTGAACAAAGTTAGTCAGACTCACTGAATAAGATCAGAAGGGTGCAGACAAAATTGCAGAGCTAGACATCAAATTGGTTGCACGCTCTCATTTTAGCTTCCCCCACGGACCATTACACTTTTACTCAAAACACATGGTGTACATACAAGCACGGACACAGGTGATTGGAACTGTTGGACGGAGAACGGCAGAAGAGAAATTTAGGTTCGGGTGAGGTACCAAAGCTTTAGAGTAAACTGTGAC
>NC_141206.1:3372744-3567744 GCF_054491065.1 Syngnathus leptorhynchus | reverse complement strand
TCTGCGTGCTTTACATTGAATTTTTATTCAATGTGAATGATTTCCTCATTAAAATAGCTTAATTTTCTTAATTCTTGCTCCAATACATGAGCAAAAAGCTGGTTAGGTAAGCAACTACACTCACGTGAATTACCACAGGCAGGCAATGGTGCATGCGCTTAAACAAGAGACAGTCTGGTTAATGTATTTGGG
The DNA here is from genome assembly GCF_054491065.1 of Syngnathus leptorhynchus. Taxonomy (NCBI): domain Eukaryota; kingdom Metazoa; phylum Chordata; class Actinopteri; order Syngnathiformes; family Syngnathidae; genus Syngnathus; species Syngnathus leptorhynchus. The sequence goes on along the minus strand of NC_141206.1, from coordinate 3,567,552 downwards.
AAATATTTAGTTGTGCTGTTGAGTCAGATAAGCGACTCAAAATGCACAATGGAGTTAAAGTACATTGCCGCTGCCATTGGTCTAATGCGTGAAGCGGCCCGGCAGTCGTCACGAAATTTAAATATAGGCTAATCTTCTATTTTAGGTTTCTACTTTCATATCCGACTCAGCAGTCATGAACTTCAGCACACATCACGGGTCAAGTGGGCCGATTGTATGAGATGCAGGTTGTGTACACTTGCTCCAGTTTATCGTAATACCGGCCGGAGTCTACATGCAAATAGAGAGAAAATGCACTGGCACTTTGCAAATTTATTTGACATGTATTTAAAATCATACATATGTATTTGATGAAGGTTATTGACAAGTATGTTTTTTTTTTTTTTTTCCCCCATTCAGCACAAAAATGATCCTGCAGTGTTGTGTTTACTGCTGCCTCTGAAGCCGTAGCGTTCAATCTCCTAATAACAACAGAATATTGTTTTGCCCAGAGGCAACACACCATCCTGCTGTTAGTTCGCTTAAGTTGCTTCCGTCCTTGGGCTTATTTGCAGCTGGTTTACTGCAGAGACTATGCTAAATATTGACATTACACTTTGTGTTGGTTATTAAACTGAGTGCACGGCATTTATAATCCTTCTCCTGGCCTTTCCCATAGTGTGGTGAGGTTTTATGAAAGCGTAATTAGATACTCTATATTGTAGCGTGATTTTACAAATATCCGCGAAAATTCCATGTGTTTAACAATTATAAGACATAAAAAGTAATGACATTTGACAAACTAATGTGAGAAGGTTATGGATTATTGACATCAAGTGTGCACGTGGTCTTCCACGTGGTATTTGTAATTCATCCCCTCCCTGTACCCATCCTGGCAAATATTGCACTATACCTCTTTTTTTCCCCCCCTGTCTCCTTTTGTGCTGTTGTTACCCAATCGTTTTTAAAAATAGCCGCTTGTTATTTCCCTGCCCCCCTGCTGTGCTTGTAGTATGGGTATGCGCAAGGATTTCTGAAAGCTGCACTGCTGTCATGACATCCAAGCTCCTAGAACATAAATCCTGGCCAGAGTTTGGCTAACAGCAGCTAGGATATTATTTGTTTCTGTCAACCCCCCCCCCCCACAGCATGATTTCCTGCAGTCAGCTGCTGACTCAGGGACAAGTGATAGATTTGTTCTCTATGATTGGCATTGATTGTACCCATAGAAAGACTGTAGTGCAAGTAAAATGTTGGGCTGTGCCATACACTACTGTCCACGATTGAGAAATAGATATTTTTTTCTCGATTCAAAGATAAAATGTTGTGGCTGACAAGTACATACACGTGTTTCTGTGTGCGTTTGCAAAACAATATGTCAAGCTACAACATGTCTGACAATAAAGCAGCAGCATGTCAGCTTGAGGCAGAAGGTTGAAACTTCCTAAATTTGCTTGGAGGATCTGCATTTTTCAGGTTATTACTAATTACGTCTCTTTCGCTCTTCTGTTTCAATTTTACAGTTATCATGGCCACAATGATTACGATTGTTGATTATTAAGAGAAATGTAAAATTAGATAATCATTGCTAGATCCAGCAAAACCTATTATACACATTCTATTTGCAATGAAAAAACGTTTTGACATTTGAAAGTGTAAGCAATTATTTTTATTGCAGGAAACTGTATCAAAATTATTAAATAAGACAACAATGTTTCAACATCAACGTAAATGTTTGAAGGCTTGTGAATGAATCATTTGATTTAATCAAATACATAACTGTATTTGCCCCACTGATTTAGGTTTGTCCTCGTTCATTAAAAACACCAAAAATGACAACTGATTCTATGAATTTTGAGACTCTATATATTTTACTGCTTTATCTTCTTGATTACTTGATGGCGCCACAGAGTGAACAAAGCACCGTGAACCTTTGAACCATGTACAAACAAATTGGCTGCAAAGCTTTGGTGCTTAAGCTTAATTTTGCCATAATTTGCAGAAGTTTGACATTTGCGGTATGCAGACTTTTTATGTCAGCTTGTGTGGCATGGTGGATGAGTAGTTTGGACGGCTGCCTCAGTTTTCTGAGGTTATGGGGGTTGGAATTCAGGCTCTAGCCTTCTTATATGGAGTTAGCATGTTCTCATGTTTGTTTCATTGAATACTATAAATTGACCTGGTGTAAATGTGAATATGAATAGTTGTGTGTCCATATCTGGCCACATCTGAGTATAAGCCTGCCCAAATGACAGATAACTGTATGGAAAATATATGGTTTGATGGATCAGATAATATTGCATGCATAATCCAATGCGGCTCCATGGTAAAAAATGATGAATCTGCTCTGAAAATCCTGACGATGCTCTCAACTGTAATTTGCATGCTGATATCATTCTTTGCTTATTTGAATTTGTTATCATGATTCCAATCAGTCAAAGATTAAGTTTTGTCCCGAGTTAACCCGACTGTACAGGGTCAGCCCCGACTGAAGTGCGAGTGTGGTTTTGAGTGTGAGGTAGTATGGTTCTGTCTGGGTATAAATGGTGAGAAGACTTAGCCTGGTTGAGGGATTAGAGGAGAAGGGGGCGGGGAGCATGCATGATCTGTCAAGGGCTTAATTCCACAGTTATCCCTACGGCAGCAGCCGCTGTGATGGCAGAAGCTGTGTTTTCATTAGTCTAATATTCAGAGAAGCTCCACAATTATGTAACAGTGACGTGCTGTCATCCTCTCTCGGCCGGCCCACCGCCTGGCAGAAACGTGGCCGTTTGTTTTCCTTTGATCCTTCATCACTGGGAGAAGCCAAAAGGACATCTGTCAGACTGTGTGGTCGGGGACGGTGCTAGTAGTAGTCACGCCACGGCAACATTGCTTTTTGGTGCCTTGTTGGCATGGAAAGACTTTCAGCGTTGAAGCGGCAAGGCAGTTTAGCATCTTTGCAATACAGAAGATGAGAAAGCATGTGGAGATGATTCTGGTCTTCGTTAGCAAATGGGACACTGCTAATGGATGATGCGATCTATGTGATGTTTTCTGCGTTGGAGGAGTTTTAGAAGATGAAGTTTAAGAAGTTCATTACGATCATGCAGGCGGCAATGGGGATCGTACCCCTTAACAAACGAGAGCTTCTTCCACCGGGCAGGAAACTGTGGAGACCCCCTGGGTGAGTTTGAAGGACTTTGTGTGTCTTTTGACATGCAAGTAAATTGTGTGTAGTACTGTACAATGACTATCTTTTACAAATGTTCTAACCACATCATTATTTATACAACCATTAAGAAGCTTGCGCTTTCTTTCTGTACATCGAGTCACTGGCAATGTACGAGAAAATGTTATCTCACCTCATCCCAGAGCACGATGCAAGAGTGACACATATCGTCAGTCATAAACTCAAGAGAACAACATTGCAGGTGATTGGAATCCAAAAGAAATCAAGGTCTGCCTTGAAGTGCTTACTTTTCAATGTTAGTATTAGCTGCCAGATTGATATGGGTAAACCAGTGTCAGATGACAGATTAATGGTAATAAACCTAACAACCATTTGTATAATGGGCAAAAATCTAGAATTCAAAAAGCTTGTCAACTTCTTGAGATTCTGTCGTTCATGTTTATATCTCCTAGCTTTATCTCCACCTGTTTTTATGCTCCTGTAATGGCACAATGAATACACACAGATTTCTTCTGATTTCAAAAAACAAGGTATTTAACCAAACATTTTTGCAGCATTCCATGGGTTGATGGTATCATTCACAATATTCAGGAGCATCCTGGATGAAGATACCACCCTACAAATTGAGTGATCAAGCCATTATTTTACTTTTTTTTTTTTTTCTGTGGTGTTGTTAAATTGTTAATTCTTCCAGGAGTAGACTTTCCTCATAGTTTGACAAGTCTTTGTTTGAAAGGCCAGCAGGTTCTATCATGCATTCTGCTCTCCTCACCCACAATACAATGCCACCCTATCAGTCTTAAATCATGTTGGTTGCATACAAAATCAGTTCAGCCCAGATTCAGCTCAACTGGGAGCAGGTTTGGACCTGTTTTCAGTGGTTGTCACTAAATATTCTGTCTTTTTCAATTTAATCAACATATGGTTGCCTAAAATGTGCATGTTTTGTTCCAAATAACAATGTTATTTAAGTTGTAAATACCTGCAAACAAAAGCTGAAATGTTTAGCTCTTGTCATATTTGATGAGAAACTTGGTTGTTTTCAATTTATGGCAAAAATATTGCCTCCACTGTTTCTTTTGGAGAAGAGTGTATGTCTTCCTGAAACTTGCTTACTGAAATTGTGGATATGATTTTTTTTTTTAAACAAAAAATGTAAACGGAAACCCCTATCATTGGCACACTTCCATATCACTGTGCCGAAACGGTCCATTGGATGGACTGAGAGTTTAGTCGGCACTGGACCCAGCTAGGGACAATTACACGGAAAAATTAAAAACTACTTCCGTCCATTCTGTGAAGAAAGGGGACAATTGGTTAGGCCTGGCGAGTGGAAACCTTCTTTTCTGCTGTTGGAGACCTCTCATTTTAGCGAATGCGATTGTGAGCATTTTTCTTAGCTCTACAAACCTTTTTAGCTTAGACCCAAGGGTCACTTTCGGGTCCTCTGGCTAATGCAACATCCTGTTTACAGTACTCGGCTCCTCCCTTTAAAATGAAAGTCCAATGTTCATGGTTGCGCCACCCTGTCATTTAGGTAATGTAAAATGCTGGACATTTTCAAACTGGTTTAAAACTATTGATGTTAGGAAAAATATATTTTCCAAAACATTTCAAATATAAAATTATTATTATTATATTATTATTATGTTTTATTTTGAACATTTTAGTTTTCGTGTGATAAATACAGATCCAGTGTAGTATTTTTAACTTGTCCTATGAATTTTCTTGAATTCCCTTATTTATTTATTTTTTTTCCACTCACAGGGACCAGCCTGGTTCTGACCAGACTTCTGCTGCTCTTTTTAAGTCCAACCGCAAGTTCTGTTGGTCGCGAGAAGCCCATTACCTCTATCTTCGTCGCCTCTCCTCACGTAGCTTCTCAGCTATTATGATGGTACGTTAAGTGAAACATGGCAAAATGTTGGTGCTGTAAATCAAATAGATGCTTGTCTGATCTCACGGGTGCGCCCTTAACTGCACCCTTGAACGATATTCAAATCTTGCCTCGAAGTCCTCATCAACGTATTATACATATGCGCAATGTGGAATTTGTCATTTGAAAGTGGAGGTTGCTCTCAAATATATAGTCCTAGACTAGTGTATATTCAAGTATTCCCTGCACGGTAGTTTCACGATTTAGAACAAAAGGTCACTAAAAGTCCTGTACGGGAGTCCCTGATGGTGTAAGGGTGCACTTGCTTGTCTTGTGTGCCGATACCGTGAGTTTGATTCCCACATATGATGGTGTGAATGTATGTGTGTATGGGGGAAAAAAAAAAGTTCTGTACTATTTTTTTTTTTCTGCATGGCACTCCTCTCTGTTTTTTTTTCCTCCTCTACAAATGATGTGAAGAAACTATTTTTAGAATCCCATCAAATGTCATGGATTTTTTTTTTAACTTGGTCTAAAAATAAAAAGTAAAAAGCCTCCTCTTCTGTCACACAGCTTGAAATTGGAGTTTGTGTGATACCCTATTTCCCAGACTTCCCCCTCTTCATTTGAACCCAAATACTCTTATGTGACCCCTCCTGTATGCAGGATGATAATTAACTGGAGAGACATACCTCCTCTTGCGCAGTTCATTGTTTTAACTGTCTAACAAGGGTAATTATTGAGGCCAGAGAAGCTTAACTACATTAGAGTGGCCCAATTTGAATGCCTTTGTGTGCTGAATTGTGAAACTATGTTGATAGGATACAGAATTTGTTATGGTATTGATAGGAAAAGCTTTGTTTTGTGTGCTTAGCCTTGTGTTGGAAATAATACAGAAATATAATGAAACTTACTTATCAAGTAACAAATAGGTAATTGTGGTGCAGCAGCACACAATAATCTCTATTTTTCCCCCCCCAGACAGATACGCCATTGATTTAGCATTTTTCACATAGCTCTGAACTTAATCTATACATACCATTATGTGCTGTTATTCACTACCTCTTTGTTATTGTTTGGGTCTGCCTGACCTGGAAAGAGAGTTTGAATGACCTTAACCAAACATTCTTGTGTTGATTGTTGTCTTGATGTGGAACTGGGTTGTTCTTAGTCTTATATTTTTGTGACATAGGATTAGAGAACCAAATCCAAATGGTCTTAAATGTCACAGTTGTGCAGGCTTTTACATTAATGATTATCAAGTTGTGATCACTTAACAATACATAAATTAAATGTTCTATGTATTGGTAAAAGTAGGGAGAAAACTAGTTTCTGCCCTTGGTGCCCATTGTATGTATGCGCGTTATTTGCTGTATTTAATGCTTGTTTGTGTCACTTGTCTGGAAAGCTCTCACAGCAGGTTACCTTTAAATCTAAGCGTATCTTGGACTAATCCATCACGGTGTGTATTTTTTTTTAGTCGTCACGAACCTACACACTTTTTCCATTGGTTGCACGGTTCTCTTCATTTATGACAATCATCGTAGTCTATATGTTTTTTTTTAGGATGGCATTTATATAAAAGCTTGCATTTTGTTTGTTGACACCCTGGACCGTTTATTTTTTTCATTTTATCGGGCTCCCCCCCCCCCCAAGCTCGCTGCCACTTGGTCTCATCTGTCCCGAGCCAAGCGTACTCGGTGGTACTTTTCGCATGACTGTTAACTTTTTTTCTTTCTTTTAGTTATTTTAGTCGCAGAATGTAACTGGGGGTGAGCTTTTTCTGTTTTCAAGACTGAAATTCGTTCGTCTTAGAACGCGTAGAATTGTGCGTGATCCTGCTGATTGGGAAATCTTGAGCCATTGCTAAGTGCGTGATGCCTGTGAACGGAGGCGGGCTGCTCTCCTTGGGCAGATATGCTGCTCAATATTTCAATGTAAGTAGTGCATTTGTCTGAAGTGTTTGTTTTAAATCATTGACGCATATGTTGATGTACTACTAATGTATTACTGTAAGGTAATATTACGGTAGGGGATCGGAAAGAAACGCAAAGTCATACTGGGCGTTGTTGCACCTGCTGTGCGCATTTAATGTACTGTTGAACGTGTGTTTATATTTACAATGCAATACTGTGAGTATTTTTTAAGCATCACTGATTTGCCGCTAATTCTAACATTTAGGTTGTGATCAACCACCGATGTCCGCATAAGCGTACGTCATGTGATCGTTTGTCAAATACAATGTATTTGGATGGACTAGTCCTTGCATTTGTTGTTCATCACAAATTAAACGTGACATTACATTTCCAAACGCAATATGTAGTTGTTTTAACTTAAGTCACGACAAACCGCCCTACTTGCACTGCGCGGTCTCGCCAGCAAGGGGCAGCCTCGGACAATATTTGTTGCACGTTTTTTTTTTTTTTTTTGTCTGTATGCATTTTTGCGAGTTTTGCATTTTGATTGGTCAAGATATATTGTTTTCTTAGGGTAATTAATTGACGGGATGAATGAATGTGTGTCTCACAGGCCTCGAGAAAGCAAATTGCTTGGAAAATAGCCTCCTAATTTAATACTATGGTGTGCATCATGTCTATTTGGCTATTTCCCTTTATGCAGTCCAGAGATTAAGATAATATATTTAACACAATGTTTGAAATAAAGGCTGTCCAAATGTTACGTGCAGAATTTTCCCCTCTATAATACTGTTTTGTATTTGAAATGGTGATCCTGTACTTGGACTCTACCTTCTACTGCCCCCTCATTGGAGGAAATTGTTATATAATGGCCTAAACTCGGGAAACTACTGCTTATCCTGCAAGCCAGCCTTCGAGCAGTGAACACATTCACAACACATCATAGAAGTGTGTGTGTGTGATTGAAACCTTTGCCAAACGTTTTTGACTGGCCTGCTGCATTTTCACTTAAACTGCATCTTGTAGTTTCTTGTCGCTGCTTCTGATTGAATTCCATTTTGATTATTTTGTAGTGCAAAATTGGGTAACATAGAAAGGTGTGAAATTTGGGAGTATCCTGATTTCTCCTCTTTATTTTTTATCTCTCCAATCTGTATTAAAGTTATAAAGGTCTTCTGTGCATAGTATTGCACTGTTTTATATCAATCAATTGTATCACCAGATTCACAAAGATACCCAACACAAATTGAAACATTAAGTGATCATATGTTTAGGTGCATTTTAAAAAATGTATACATATATTTTTCGACAGTAAAACTAAGTCAATGAAGTACACTTAAGACTTAATAAAAACTTAAATGAAAAGACTAATGGCTATATAATTACATTATATATAAGTACATTATTATAAAAGTACACCGTTTCATCTCTCATTCACATGGTCTGCACAGTTTCCCTGCTGCTATTTTTTTCCTTCTTGGCCAAATGATCAGAAAAGTGGGTCATGATAAATGTTAACGTAGGGGTGTCCAAACTTTTTGCAAGGAGGGCCAGATTTGATCAAGTGAAGGGGCCCGGGGGCCAATCGTTTTTTCGGTAATTTTTAACTACAAAAATTTCATGCAAATACACAAACAAAAACAATTTTCATTGTCATAATTGTCTTTATTTTTCAAATGACAAAATAACCAAATATTAGCCACTCGGGCAGATGTGAACAACTCTAAAAACACATTCTGCAGAGTCAGATAGCACTGAACAAACTGTATGAAATACCTTACATTTACATGAGTTTAAAATTAATTTTGCCTCATGAACATTTTAAACAGTAGTTATAAGTAATGCAAAGTTGTCTGTTATTAAAACTTAAAACAAGTGAATTTTGCTCTTGTCACTTACAATATCTTTCAGAAAGTAATAGTTTGTGTCACGTCTACAGGTTCATAACATCAACAGTATTACCATGGCCACTTCGTAGCTCGCTTTAGTAATATTTACTTTTGACTCAGCCCCACGTGAAGAATCGCTGTTGTGATGCCAGTTCAGCTTGAAGCTACTTCACTTTACCAGCGCGGTCGCTCCCTGTTAGCTTGTCGTATGTGTTGGGATGTTTAGTCTGATAGTGTCTCTTTAGGTTGAAATCCTTAAACAAGGCAACTGTCTCTTTACAAATTAGACAAACACAATCGCCTTCATTTTCAGTGAAGGATTGTAATTCCCATTTCTTGTGAAAGCGACAGCCCTCAAAATCAACTTTCCTCGTTTTCTTTGCATTCGCCATGGCAGAAATGAGCGGAGAGAGGTGGTGATGCCACCTTTTGGTAATAGGAGGAATTACAGTTTCAAATTTTATGATTTTTTTTTTTTTTTTTTTAATTCAATACGACAGTGCAGGCGGGCCATAAATAATACATTATGAGACCAAAGCTGCGGGCCGTATGAAATATGACCGGGGGCCGGATTTGGCCCACAAGCCGGACTTTGGACACGCCTTGGTTAACGCAAAGTTCTCTAATGTCAATGAACATATTGCTTTACAGACGTTTCTTATTTAACCGTACCACATCTCTTGCTTACAACTCCAGTTGACATTCTATCAAGTGTGCTAGTTTGTTTACACCAGTACGCTCTAATAGTTGGGCTGCTTTGTAGCATAAAATCCAACTAAACAAATGCTGGTTAGTTGTCGCGATGCTGGTGCACACTTGGATGGTTAATCACCGCCCATCATACAAGCTTGGTTGGTCTGTGTGTTTACACTCCCTACCAACACTGGGATTTGTGCTGAATGTAGGCCAGCAGAATCACGCTTACGTCAACGGCAGGCAGGCAGATGCAGGGAGAGAGCAGCTGGTGGTTGTGCAGCTGTGGCCAAGGAGGAGTCCGTGGCGCACATCAGTTTGCCAGAGCACCGCTGGCGGTGATCAGGGAAAGACACCGATAGGAAGAGAAGGAGAGTGCCAGGAATGAAGACTGTCCTCAGCCTGCACAGGAAATGGGCCCACGCGGTCAAAACCATACGTATCCTGCAGGGACTCGTGAGTGTTTTGACTGAAATGGCTAACTTTTGTATCAGGTGTTGCTCAATGCCAATCTTTTGGTTATGTGTACAAATTAATTCATGCAATGTTGAGTACTAAGGAAGAATAGAAAGTTAATTATAAAATGATGTCACGTTTTCAATCAATTTTAACATAGTCAAACGTAACTTGGAAGTGCGGAAGTACAAGCAGAAACATGTCAGGTAATTCAACCTAAATATCTTGTTTGTGATAAAAGAACCAGTAAAATAAGTAACTTGGAAGTAGTTTGAAAAAACTCAAACCCTACGGCCCTGCGGCTTTTTCTTAATCTTGCGCAAAATGTGCACAATAATAACAATTATATGGGTTTGGGAATGCTTGAAATCAACGTTTTTAATAATGGCAAAGTGATGTTATGATTGTATCATTGTCAACATATCAGATATTGAGTACTTGCATCAGACATTTTCACGGACTGAAAAAAAAACGAAACCAAAACGCTAAGCCTCATCTTGAATCGTATCACAATTTCAAAGTCTACCCTGGTACGGCTCTGCTGATAACTGTCAGTTTTAAGAGCTCCTGCTTGTATAACAATGGTACAGACTAATGAAGTGCCTTTGTCATTACATCACGTATTTCATTATTAAACAGTCAAATCGAGTGAAGTCACTGACGTAATCTTGCCTTTCTCTTTCTAGAACCCTGTTATGGAGGAAACGGTCTGGGAACAGTATACAGTGACCCTGCAAAGGGTAAGTCCATCCCTACTTCATCTCATTCTATTTTATTTACATCTAGACACGGACTACTGCTGCTGCCTGTTGGGATTTACTAAGAGTATCAAATTAAAAACTGACAGGCTGCAGTTAGCCAACAAACAGCCTACAGATGTAAGAGACATATCACGCTACAGTTACTCATTAGGCACAGACCCATTTTCTATACTGCTTGTACTCATTCGGGTCACGCCTGTACCGGAACCTAAGTGGCTTGCTACATCTTGGTGTGTTCTCAAGTCAGTTGCAGGCCACATATAGACAAACAACCCTAACTGTTTTAAGCAGGGATAGGCAATTCATTTAACTAAGGTGCCACGTTGCAAACTGTAGCTGGACCAACATCTTAGCCTCGATCACATTCCAGAATAATTTAATGTCTTTAAATAGAACAAAATAACTCTTGTCACTGCCATTGTGATGCTAGAAAGTTCACAAGGCAAAGCAATATTTGTCTGAAAATTGTTCCTAAACAAATGCGGTCAAAGACAGTGGCATTTGTGAACCAAAGTTCCAATCTACAAATATCGTATTAACGTTCTCAGTTTTTAATGAACATTCATTAAAAAAAAAAAATGTTCTACACTGTGTAGATTCATATTTATTTAATCTCATTAAAGTGTGATGACATTTAGAGCAACGCTAATGCGTCTTTGTTCTAAGACTTGGTCGCTTATACTACCCACACGCATGCGGATACATATACACAAATAACAACCCTTTCATTATTCCCTATGGCTACAGTGGGAGTGACAAGCACCAGATTTATTTTACATTTTATTTTGACTTTGTACACATTTTGCAGCAGCTGGATATTAACTACTGGCCGTCGAATACTGTACCCAAGTCTGATTTAGTATTCAATTAACCTTGCGCTCGAGGAAATCCACACAGGAGGATGTGCAAAGTCCACAAAGGAAAACCTGAATCTTAAATAGTAAAACGCATTTATCTTTTTTTGTAGAAATATAACACTCGATAAAGAAAATGAACAGTGACTCTAAATCTGTTTAATCTGTTTGGTTAGAAAAGAAAAAAAAAACGACAACTGGAAAATAAAAACAAGTCAGGTGGAATTTTTTTTAAAATCTTTTTTCTGTTTTATCACTGAGGATGAGTCAAAAGGCAAACTAAGACACCAGCTGTTTCAACATCTGTGTCAAAATCATAATGCATAGATAAACATAATATAAACACCAACCAGGTAGTGACTTTTTGACTTGAATAGTTGATACATTTCAGGTTTTCATTATACTACAACACAAATACTGTAATGAAATTCCTTTGGTATTGCTCAAAGTTCAAATACTTTTTCTATTATATTATTATATATATTATATTAGCTTTGAAGTGGTAAAGTTAATTCATGATGTATATAGTTCTGCTGTTTAAATGACAAATTATAGACACTGCAAACATACTATTTTTAGATCAGCACTGAATGTCTGAGTCATGACCGTGTCCCTGGGGATTTCTGTGTAAATGTTCAACAGACCCAATTTTTCCCGTTATACCGCCTATTGGGATTTTTTATCATTATTATTATTATTATTATTATTATTATTATTATTATTATTATTATTATTATTATTAAAGACAATCTTAGTGCTGTGTGATGTTGAAAATATTTTGCATCCCAATTTAGATCCATTGATATCTCAATAACAATATACGACAATGGGAAAAAAAAAATGATTGGGCTTGTTTCCTTCAATTTCTGCCTCAAAGCTTTGCAGGGATCATTTTTCCACATGAATTGATATTACTGCAGTCGCATGCACCACTGCATGTCGACATAAGTTGATTCAATGGCAATGAATGTGCAAGTTTGTCGTAAATTTACACGTGCCTTGAGACCCTATAATGTATACGACAACTACATCTATGATCCCCATCGTTTCCTAGTTAGCTTAGCTATTTCATTTAGCTAAATAGAAGATATTGTTCTGCCCCCACAAATGGTCAAGGATAGGAAAAGCCCTCCCTGTGCTTTCAGTCAATTTATTGAACAAATAGTAAGAAAGCAAATGTTTTAAATGTTTTTATTCATTTTTTTTCCCCACAAACTGCCAAAGGCGACACTCCACGCAGTCACCCAACACGCAGAGTGAGGAACACGCCAACCAACATTTTGCTTTCCTTCCCCAACATTCACATCACTCACAAGGCCAGGCCCTCTATTTAAAGCCTTACAGTACACGAAATGTTACAGGTGAAACATGAAGATAGTGACCCTTCAATAGGAAAAACAATACCTGCACCTCACCACCTTGTTTAACAAAGAGAACTAAACAATTTTTTTCCAGATAACTACAATAAAATAATAATTTTAATCATCAGTACGTACTATATAGTGCACCTCTGCAGCCTGACTCCGCTCTGTAGTGTCTTTTTCATCTGAAGCCAATGCACTGTGAAAAAAATCTGTGAAGCAGTGAGGCCGTGTAAGGTGAACGAGAGATATAACGAGAGATGACTGTACATAATATAAAGTGTATGGTCGATGTTTTTATATCACGTTCCAAACATGTGTTGGAGTAGTAGTGTGAGCACTGTGTTTGATGTTTGACTCAGACATTTCTCCAGCAAGCAATTAACATTCCACAAGGTCAGTGTGTCAATTTTTTTCTGTACTGGGAGAGCAGAGAGTTGAGCTTGGTTAATCCTCACGATGAGCCCATTGTCTTGTGCTATGGTCCATTTTAACCAGAAAAGCAGATTTAGTGGGTTGAAAAAAAGTCCTCTATTACAGGCATTTGACCTCCAGATCTAAAACCATTCACATCCATCTGTCACATGCAGCTCCCATTCTTTTATTCTCTTCTCCCATGTGTTAGAATAAGTCTCTTTGGGGAATCATCCAAGTCTACATGCTGTGAATCCTATGAAACAATAGCAAGCTTAAATGGTAAAAAGTTCTTCTGCGTTCTCTGGCAAGCTTTATTTTCATGTCACGTGAATATCATATGTATGTATCTTAATGTTGACATCTAAGTGGTCATTAAAACATAATATCTAAAACTTTTATAAAACAATTTTGAATTTAGCTTCAATATATTCATTGCCAGCAGTAAGATTGGCTATTTGGATTGCTAGGCATTTAACAGAGATGGCAGCTCCCACCTCTTGCCACCCTGTAAAACCGCTCATGGTGAGTCATGTTCGACTGGACTAAGATTAGAGCATACTTGTATGCCTTTAAAATGTATTTTCACGATTCTAAATCCGACTTCGTGCAACACGACAAATGTATCTAATGTTTAAATGTGCTGTACTTTATCAGCAAATAGAAGCGTGTTCACTTCCACACTCCCACTGTAAGCATTGGCCATCTGCTCAAGATAGAGGGGATTGAATGAATGGTGTTTTTTTTTTTTTTATGTACAGATGGAAGGGATAAAGCGAAAGGGTTTGTCAAATCTCTGAACTAATCTCATCAGTGCAATCTGGAACAGTGGCAGGTAGATTGAAAGCCGCAACACGGCGAAAGGCCTTTACTGGGTTGGTTTGTTCACACCTTTTGGACAGGTTTCGCCTTTCTTTAAGCACTTGGTAACGTCATGAGTCTTCAGATTAGCGCGGCTTTTAATCACAAATGCACGAAACACAATTACAATGATTCATATTTGGCTGTAGTAGTTGTAATTACGTGGACAAAAATCACTTTTAACATCTATCACAATCAAATACAGCTACAATAATACAGCAGGAGCTGATACACACCACAGGGATTATTTAACAGTTCAGTTTTTGTTTTTTTTTCTCTCACTCTGACTCCCTCACACGTGCAGGAATGCAAATAAAATAGATCTGACCTCAACCAGATTATCAGGTTTGATTTTCTTGTGTCTCAGGATCCAAAGATGGGCTTCGGCATTGCTGTATCAGGAGGGCGAGACAATCCAAATGAGGAAAGTGGTGAGACATCCATAGTGGTGTCTGACGTCCTGCAGGGAGGACCAGCTGACGGCTTGTTATTGTGTGTATTGCTATTTCATTCCTTAAAGCGCGGGTTATACTACATTATCCAAACGTTGTAGTTGTAGATTCATCAGTTACCCAACAGCTCATTTATTCAATCACCAATAGCTGTCCAAAATATTTGCATTACAAAGAATAGTAGTACTTTTATCAACAGCTGCGTGCTCTCTGGATTCTTCCCGTGGTGTCATCAGTCAAGGGCATTATTGATTGTCACAAAAACAATCTATAAGCGTGTCCCACTTCCTCACTCAGAGACAAAAATCTAATGGTTCACAGCAGGAACAGGCACAGACATGCCAGATCCTCCATTTTGATCACGTTGATGAGTAATTTGTTTGAACAGCAGATGGTATTACTCAACTTGGCTTCTCTATCATCCTTTTTTTGTTTGTTATTGAAATTGACGAACCATTTTGCACTACTCGCACATAAAATAATATACTTCACGAGTTTCACTCATGTTTCGTCTCTATTATGTTTAGTGAGAATGACCGAGTGGTGCAGGTGAATGCCATTCCCATGGATGGGGTCATTCATTCCTTCGCCGTGCAAACCCTCAGAAAGTGTGGAAAAGTTGCGAAAATCGTAAGTGAAGCTGTTTTTTTTTTTTTTTTTTTTTGGTATATTTATGCCTCAATTCTCTGTCTAGAATTTTATCTTAAAGGAACCATGCAATCAAAATACCTTTCCCCACACTGTTATATGCATAACATTTGATCTGGGACTCTATATTTGTGTAGTTTGTTAATTGTATTATATGTAATTATATTGTCGTTGTGAGGTAGAAATGTATACTTACAAGCGACCAAGGATCAATGAGCGACGGGGATATGAGCACTTGGCCGGAGTTGACCCCGTGGTTACTATTCGAATAGTATACCACCCAGCTATCATGATCACAGGTGTAGCTAAAGTGCCATAGAGGAGCACTCCATTTTAGACACATACTACTAATCAAAGGAAAAAGTAACAGCAATTCAGAGCAAAGCTTATTTAAACATTCCTGAGAAATTTACCTGTCTCATCTGCCAGGGGTTTTGGACCAATTTCAACAGTTCTCAAAGAAAAGGTCAACAACAAAGGCTCCATTGAATATCTACTGTATACACAAACCAGAACAGAAGTTCTGAACCTGGCCATCTCATTGTCACATACCCTCATTTTCTGATTTATTAAAAAAATCACAGCTCATCTTCGTAGAAGTTAAGAATCAAGAAAAAACATGTATAGTGGTATATTGTAATTTACCCATACTGAAAAGAATAACTGTAATGTTGAAAAATAAATCTCAAGCGACTGAAATTATGATAGCGTTTCTCAGTTACCAGAAAACCGTTTCATTTCCCATTCTAGACATAAATTCCCCTTCCTGATTTATATACCTTGTGACTGTGACATTTCCAAACAAAATTGTTGGTTGATTAAGGAAACAAAAATAGTAGTACTTTTGTGTGAACTTACAGATCGTCAAGAGACCAAGAAAGGTTCCTGTAAATCTCCTGAATCGTCCTGCATCACCTGATGATAGAGTTTTCAACAATGATTACGCTGAAGATTACAACTACGACCAGGACGGCCGCAGTGTGTATAGTAACAGGCAGGACCATAGCCTGGAGAGAGAGCAAGGTGGCTATATGGATTCTGGCTACCAAACCCGTGAGCGTGACTATGATAGGAACTATGACCGACGAGAACGGGGCAGGAGTACAGATAGAGACCGGAGTCCCGACCAGCAATACAGGAGAGACGGTAGCAGAGGTCGCACCTTGGACAAAGAACGTAGTCCCGACCGCCATCATAGGAGCGATCACACCCTCAACCGTGACTATAGCCCGGACAGAAGATACCGGAGCGAGCGCACTTTAGACCGAGACCACAGTCCCGATCGGCGCTACCGGAGTGAGCGAGCTCTCGACCGTGACTATAGCCCAGATCGACGCTATCGTAGCGACCGTGCACTAGACCGCACAAACAGCCCTGAACAGCGTTACAGACGGGACAGTCATAGCCCGGGACGCAACCACGGACGCAACCACAGCTTCGAGCGAGGACGAGAACGAAATCCTAGTGATTCGAGGAAATATGATGAGCCTATTAAGAAAGGGAGTAGCAGGGATCGGTTGGAGCGTTCACCGTCACCTGCTGCCATGCCCATCCCAATGCCACGTCCTGCTCGTGAACTGGAGCCACTGGAGAAACCTCTGAATGTTCTGCTGCTGAAGAATCGGCCTAACGAAGGTGAGACGCAAAGATACCTCTATTTTTATATGTGTATTTCACAGCAATGCTTGTTATTTTGTATTCCAGAGTATGGTCTTCGACTGGGCAGTCAGCTCTTTATCAAAGAGATGACCAGCACAGGGCTTGCCAGCAGAGATGGGAACCTTCAAGAGGGGGACATAATTCTCAAGGTGCGAAAGTATTTCTCCTATTTTAAAGTCATGAAAGTGCTTGCAATTTCAAGCCACAGAATCTTCGCATCTTCATCTTCTTATCCTTTCGGCTTTTCCCCACAGCGAACCATCTGTTTCCATCTCACCCTATCCTATGAATCCTCTTCTCTCACCCCAACTAACTTCATGTCCTCTTTCACCCCATCCATAAAACTTCTTTTTTGTCTTCCTCTTGACCTCCTGCCTGGTGGTTCCATCCTCAGCATCCTTCTACCAATATATTCACTATCCCTCCTCTGAACATGTGCGAACAATCTCAGCCTGGCCGCTTTGGCTTTATCTACGAAACACCTGACATCCGCTGTCCTGTCCCTCTGATGCGCTCGTTCCTGATCTTATCCAACCGCGTCACTCCCAGAGAACCTCAGCATCTTCATCTCTGCCACCTCCCGCTCTGCCTTCTGTCTTTTTCCCAGTGCCACTGTCTCAAAAACAATACTGCATCGCTGGTCTCACCACTGACCTACACACCTTTCCCTTCATTTCTGTTGATACTCTTATCACAGATCACCCCAGACGCTTTTCTCCACTCGTTCCACCTTGCTTGGATGCGTTTCTTCACCTCTTTTGCATACTCTCTGTTGCTCTGGACTGTCGAACCTAAGTACTTAAATTTCTCTACCTTCTGGATCTCTACTCCCTGTAGCCTCACCATTCCACTTGTATCCCTCTCATTTACGCAGATGTAGTCTGTCTTCTTTTGGCTTATCTTCATTCCTCTCCACCTCTCTAAATTTCCCTCCACCTGCTCCCTACTTTCACTGCAGATCATTATTACCATGATTGCCTTTTATATATAGGACACCCAAGGACACTACAAATGAGAGGGGGGGGGAGTAACTGGTGTCGTAATAAGTGTGTGATTCTCATTTCCAATGTCAGATCAACGGAACAGCGACTGAAAACCTGTCTCTCAGCGACGCAGGGAGGCTGATCGAGAAGTCTCGTGGGAAGCTGCAGCTGGTGGTCCAGAGAGACAGGCAGCAAGTGCTGATCCGAGTCCCCCCGATGGTCGACAGCGACTCAGAGCTTGATGGTGAGAGATACTTGAAACTGAAAAGCAGCAGGTCCTATCCAGTGTAGAACAAACGTGGGTGTCGTCACCATGTATAACCCAACCCCCTCAACATATCAACTACATGACAATCAAATGTGGAATGTTGCATCTGTGCATTCGTGTAATGGTGTTTTTTTTCCCCCATCATTGAATAAAAAATTTACTTCACATCAGTTTACTGTATAGTATTATTTACCTTCTCAGTTTTCACAAAGCAAAACCTCTCACACTATGAGCTAACAAAAGGAGCCAAACAATTCTCATTATATCCTCACCTTTTTGAGAAATCTCTCTTATACCTTGTTGAAACATCACATGACCTGGAATTGTGCTGTGATTGGTTCAATCCAACCTAGATAAGTGGTGTGAATGGATGTCTTTGCTCACCAAACATCTGCGGGGATGGTGGAATAGCTAGAGGACCTGTGACCCACTTTGTCTGTTTTTGGGACTGTGTGTGACTATGTGTTTGTGTGTATGTGAAGGTTCTCACCCGCCTTTGGCAGGGTGAATTAATCCACCACCATAATCCTGCTGTTGGATATGACAGAATTTCATCATGTGATGGTTCACACCATGTGGTTCCTTGCTTGGAAAATCAATAGGGCCTTTTTGTCCGTGCGTACGTGCGTGCGTGCGTGCGTGCGTGCGTGCGTGCGTGCGTGCGTGCGTGCGTGCGTGTGTGTGTGTGTGTAGTGGTTTTTAGATCATCAAATCATTGTAAGTACATCCACTAATGGAGTAGCGGTGCACCTCTGTGTTAACCTCTGAAATACAATCAGATCTCTTTAGATTTGCAATAACATATATATGATAATTAAACACCTTTACAATATTTGTAATTTGAGAATTTAAACTCAATCTTCAACCAGTATGCAGTATTTTATTTTTGTCTTTCATGCCTTTGTTGGCTGAGTTACGTTGCTTTAAATAAAAGGTTGTTTTTTTTCCTCTGTTTTGTCATTGAAGCATTAAGGCAACATAAAATCAATCTTTTGACAGAAGGCTCTCAACATCTCGTTCACACTAGAGTTGTCAAGTTGTGTATGTCTATGTGTTGCAGATATTTCTGAGATCGAGTCATATCGCTCCTACTCGCCACAAGATGAAAGACGAGGCCATCATTCGGATCTATCTTCGCACTCATCCAATGAGCGGCTTCGAGAGAAACCAAGGTTCAGTATGTCACTGTCAGAAAAGTCTTGCTCTCCTTTGGTAATTTGTGTCAAATACAACACAAAAGTTTTTGTAGGACAATAATAATTCTAGAGAACAAGTCCCTCAAACGACTATGTAACAGTATGACTGCTGTGTTGATAAACGTGGGCTTTCTATCACCTGTAAACCAGTATGGCCAATAATTTGAATTTCTTTTGTTACTAGAGAGGATCCACCTAATAGGCTGGCTAAAATGGGTGCTATGCCAACCCCATTCAAAGGTCTTGAGCGAGCTGTGGAAGACACACCCCCGCCGCCTCCTGAGAGAGAGGAGTCTCGTCCACAAACCCCACCAAGTAAATGTTTTTTTGTTTTTTTTTAACTTCCCAATATTCAAAATACAACGTTTCACACAATTTATATGTATTGTTGTGATTCAAAGAAATTGCAGTTGGCCCAAAGCTTCACGCTCCTCCCAAAGTGCCACTGAAGCCAAGCATTGAAGACCAGGAAGTATACGGGTCAGTATCAGATATTCTTGATATTTGGGTCACATTTCAACTGGTTCTTTTTCATAAGTTCTATTTTAGATGGATGATTTCTTGTTTCCATTTTCCAGGCCAAATACATTGATGGTCCGTTTTCAGAAAGGAGAAAGCGTTGGTATGAGACTTGCAGGAGGGAATGATGTCGGCATCTTTATTGCGGGAGTTCAAGAAGATAGTGCAGCTGAACAGGAAGGTCTTCGTACTGGGGATCAACTTGTGAAGGTGACGTTTGCTTTTTTAAAGATCACTCAATAGACTATCAAAATCTGAAAAAGACTAAATCACAACATCATTAATATGTTAAAATGACATCACAATTCATTGCTGAATCAGTAAAAAGCAACGTTAGCATTAAGCTCATCTCAAGTAAATTGCATCATAAGTTGTTCTTGTGATCATCACGTCATTGGTGTTTACAGGTGAATAACGTGGACTTTAGAGGTATGGTCCGTGAGGATGCAGTGCTTTATCTCCTGGAGATTCCCAAAGGAGAGGATGTGACCATTCTTGCACAGAGCAAACCAGAAGGTATTGCCTACCTATGTGTCAAATATCTCTACTCAAAGGTTAAGATGACCTGAAGTCGTACTCTTGGCAGATAATCATTGAGGAAAGAGGTTTTTCAAAAATGCTATTTATTTAATGGCAGTTTAGGGTTTTAAATGTTTGCCATCCATGCCTAAGATCAAAATAACAGCATTCTCTCCATTTGCTTTTTTTTTTTTTCCCCCTTCAGTATATAAAGACATTTTAGCATCTGGCAGAGGTGACTCCTTTTTCATTAGGACCCACTTTGAGTATGAGAAAGAGGCTCCTCAGAGTCTCCCTTTCACCAGAGGCGAAATCTTCAAAGTGACTGACACACTCTACGATGGCAAGCTGGGAAACTGGCTGGCGGTCCGTACAAACAAAGAAAACCAGTTGCTGGAGAAGGGCATCATTCCCAATAAAAGCAGGTTTGTGTAGTCTTGTGAAAGGTAGCAAGCATCTCTTTGGAGCAGCTGGCCTCTAATAAGGTTGAAGCACCATTTGTTCACGTGTCAGGTGGAAACATGAAACATTTGTCCACCCCCCAAAAAATGGAGGCGGCTGAATCGCTTTTGTTTTACATCTCAGAGCCGAGCAAATGGCTAACGTCCAGAATGCTGCACGAGCTGCATCGGGTAACGACAGAGGAGACTTCTGGAGGCTTCGGGGACAAAGAGCAGCTAAGAAAAAAGATCTTCGCAAGAGTCGAGAGGATCTGAGTGCAGCGCCAGTCACGACACGATTTCCAGCTTACGAAAGAGTTGTCCTGCGTGAAGGTGCCCGTCATTTTGAGCTAGAGGAATGTTGTTGCGTCCTGCTTGGGATTTGTTGACCAATGGCTACTTATTGTTTTTCAGCTGGCTTCAAGAGACCCGTGGTCATATTTGGTCCCATCTCTGACGCTGTGAATGAAAAACTAGCTAACGACATGCCTAATGAGTTCATCGTTGCTAGTAAGTGTTTACATTTTGTGTGCTGGGACAGACCCTGTGCATCTCAGTTAGGGAAAATATATTTATTTACATATATATATTTCCTGTTAAAGAAACTGAGCCAAAGGATGCAGGAAGCGAGAAATCATCTGGAGTTGTGCGACTTAACACAATTCGGCAAATCATTGAACAGGTATGGTTTGGGAGAAAATGCTGCTTTCGAATGTTGATTCACCTTACTAACATTGAAACCTTTGCCCCTAAGAACTGTCACGCGCTGCTGGATGTGACTCCCAAAGCTGTCGACACCTTGAATTACACCCAGTGGTATCCCATCGTCATTTTCCTGAATCCAGACAGCAAGCAAGGAGTCAAGACCATGAGGAACCGCCTCTTGCCTGGATCCACCCGCAGTGCACGCAAACTTTATGAGCAGGCCATTAAGCTGAGAAAGACATACTCACACCTTTTCACTGGTATGTTGTGTTACTGTTCTACTTGTTCTTGTAATTTAGATCAACTCAAGCACGCTTAATTATTACAGCTGTAATCAGGAAAAAAAAATCATGCCCACAAGAACAAACAAATTCTTATCCCATTCAGACACAATCGACCTCAACTCGGCCAACGATGCATGGTATGGCAGCGTGAAAGATTCAGTTCGGGAGCAGCAAGACAGAGCTGTGTGGGTGTGCGAGGGCAAGGTGAGTCTGACAGCATTTTTCCAAACCAGCTGCTGTACAGTATTTCATTTCATGTTACATTGTCTGGTGAATCTAAATTTCGAACTTGGGAGTCACTTGAGAAACTGGAATGGTCCGGCTAAACATTGCATTCAAAATTAAGTCATCTTCACAGTTGTATGGATGGATGGTTGGGTTGGATGGATGGATGGATGGATGGATGGATGGATGGATGGATGGATGGATGGATGGATGGATGGATGGATGGATGGATGGATGGATGGATGGATGGATGGATGGATGGATGGATGGAACTCACTGAACATGAGAAGGAGACAAACAAATTGTCACTTGCGGAAGCGCCAGAGAAATACACTAAATATTTACATTATTTTTTGTTCCCTTAATATTTATGCGGGATAGCAACAGAGTCCTGCCACTAATAGCAAAAATCTATGCGCAATAGACACCCAGTCAAAACAATTTAGAATTTTTCGTAGATGCCACAAGATGGTAGCAAAGCACTACTTTTGTATAAGAGAAACTTCTCTGCCAACGTCAAAGTTGTTCCTTGGCACCAAGATGTCGTAAAAAACTTGTCTCTGGATAAAGCTCCTCAAATTAGTTTCTTGGCAGCAAGATAGTAATTTTATTGCATAACAGTAGCGAATATAAATCCCTTAAAAAGGTGAATTTGAAAACGTCAAACTACAAATGCAGAGGCTTTACTGTGTATCACTTCCTGTTCTCAGTTGGATGGTTCAGAGGAGGATCTAGATCTCCATGATGACCGAATGTCCTACTTGTCAGCGATGAGCGCAGACTACCTAAGCATGGACAGCCGTCTGACCAGCGATTACGACGACACAGCTGATGAAGGCGGGGCTTACACCGACAATGAGCTGGACGAGCCAATGGACGAACCTCAGCCTGTGTCAGCCATCAGTCGGTCGTCAGAACCCGTGCTGCCTGACGAGGTGAGATGCGTACAATCCCAACACCCACCCGGTATTGATTCACAGTGCAACCCTGTCAACCCTCCTGTATCGCGTGTGTGGTTGCGTGTGTGTGTGTAGAAGCCCCACCCTGAACCCCGGAATCGTATGAAAAGATCAGGCAGCAGAGAAAGGCTAAATAGAGAGCCCAGTCCTCCCCCTGCTTTTGTCCCTGAACCTCCTAAGGTGAGAACAGAATGCCTCTCACATGCTGAAATGAGACTTTCTCATCCTTATTGTCCTGACCCAATCAAAATAAAGCAATTCATAAACGCCAGACAGAATTATTTTTACGCTTGGACTAAAACTACTTGAAGAAAAAGCAAGATGACCAAATTCAAAATAGGCGTTTGATTCAATTAGAATTGTTGTATATCATGTTTTTGACATGAAGCAAGTAACAGTGATGAGACTTGCTAACCAATTCTTTTTATAGTTTTATTAGTTAGTTCATAATGATCACTTAAGTAAATGACCCTCTCAGTGACCTCATCGAAATGTGAAAGTTTTGGCTAACCTCACTGGCTGTGTCCTGCCACAGGTGCGTGCTCAGACTCAAACTCGAACTGACTCATCACGCAGCTATGACTCACACTCCAGCAGCACAGTCAGCAGCGATGCAGTGGGTGGGAACAGGCCGCTGCCCCCTCCAGTGGCCCTGAAGCCCACCGTCGGCCGCCACAGCCAGATGTCAGATGAGCAAACCCTGGAGAAGAAGGAGGAAGAGGACCCTGCCAACAAATCCTTCCTGGGCAAGGTTGTTATTACTCACTGTTTGAGTCATATCTATTTTTAGACCTGATGAATATTCTGCAGATGTTACTGACTAGGCCGAATTTGTGAATCCCTTTGCTTTGTCTAACTGGGTTTGCTGCTTGATTTGCTTATGTTGATGCTTCTTTATTCCACTGTTTTCTCTCACTACCTTCTTGGCTTCTTATGTGACACAGCAAAAGGGGGATCAGGTAATTGAATGTCTGTGTTCACAACATAAATTCCAAATGGAGCATCTTTCACTTTCATGTTTTTGTTTTCCATTCCACTATTCCTTGTTTCATATCAGATGTTTCATTTAGCTGTGAGCTTTACAGCGATGTGTCTTACTTGATGTGATACAAATACGATCGACAAAAAAAACAACTTCAACATTTTGTTTCTCCATAGATTAAAGCCTTTGAAAAGATGGACCACCTAGCCAGAGCTCAGAGGATCCTCGAATTGCAGGAGGCAGAAAACGCTCGGGTATGTGTCGCTTCTGCACAACTCTCGGACTGAAACATTCATATACTGCCGGCACGTCAACGAGGCACTCTTAACACGGCCACCCAAACTAACCATCCAAGGGAAGATACATTTCAGGATCTCGGCATTTAAGTCAACTCATTCAATTCATGTGATAACAGTGACTTCTATGTTATATAACAACCAACAGGCTATTTTGTCTTTTATCATCCAACATACTGTTCTGTGCTTGTGCAGATTGAGGCGAAAATATTGTCACTCTTACAAAAACGGTGCTTCAATTAGAAGCTATTTGGTGCATCGGCTGGGTTGAAAAAGTATTGAAATCATTCAATGGGAGTCTTGATAAATCCAGATTGTGCAGTGAAAAAAAAAAAAAAAAATCGGTGGGAAGACTCCTGCAATTTTGATGACTTCATACAGAAGAGTCGCTAGTTGTTATTTTGTTTTTTTCTTCAAGTCATTCTGACATATCTGGGCCTTGTTCCTCTCTTCCCGCAGTTGGAAATCGCCCAGAAGCACCCGGACATCTATGCAATCCCAGTCAAAGTGCCCAAACCCAATCTCAACCGTCCTCAGCCAATAGGGTGAGAGCGCCGCTCCGTTGTCAGAAAAAAAGCCTCCGTTTGCCCGATGAAGCCGAAGAGCTTCCTGACTCACTGTGCGTGTTTGCGCCTTCATCAGTTCCAGCTCCAACCCGGAGCCGCAGACTCCGTCCAGGCAGCAGTACTCGGAGAGCAGAGCCCACGAAGCCGAGGAGGCCGAGTACCGCAGGCAGTTAGCCGACCACACCAAGAAAGGGTACTATAACCCCCAGAAATACAAGGACACCGAGTTGTAGTCCAAAAAAAGGAGCCATTGAAATCATGATTCCACACTGCTTCTGCTGTCTGTGTGACAAAACGCGCTGCAACTGGCCTGGTTAAAAAGGCACCTACAAACACCTCACCTCCAAAACCTCTCTGTGATTTTTGTGGCTTACACTTGCTGGGGCATGTCAAGTTCAGGCACATTTAGTTTAGTGGGTGTTGATCAGCCAGGTGAAAGCACGTACATACAACACGCTTTTGACCTGTCCTTCATTATTCATCACTTCTTTCTGTGTATATATTATTTTAGCATTCCTCTCATATAATTTACTTCAGGTAAGAGTCAAGCATCTGCTTTTGTAACTGATTGAGTTTGGTGATACACAAACTACTGCCAGGGCAAGAAATTGTTTCTTCATCTAGTTAGTCAATGGGTTTTTCCCATTTTTTTAAAGTATATTGTATGGAAATCCAAGTTAAGAAATTAGGTGTTTTGTCTCATGTTGTAAAATCAGAGCTATTGTTTGTTTGTCTTTTCAATGCTACCATGAATAGCAGCGCTCATCCACATATTTTGAGAATAAGATCAGTCGTGTGATTTTTTTTTTTTTTTTTCTTTCTCTTTTTGTGTACCACTACCCAACTTTAGATTGGAGAACACTGTGTACTGGCGAAAAATAGCACATGTTCAAGTGCCTTGTCTTGAAGAAATCTTATCGATCAATCGCACGTACAGTGTTTGCAGATAATGAAGTGAACATCAAAAACTCAAAAAGGTCAGAACAGAGAAAATATGAGTAGTTTGTGGGAACTTTTTGTTTTTTCACATCTACTTCGATTGTTGTGGAAGCCACGACAAACTAATGAGAAAAATATGGGGAAGAGTCTCTTAAAAACATAGGTTCAAGGTCACAGAGGTAAAAGATGACAAAAACACTGAAATATCTTTAATATTATTTTTCTTTGGGGAAAAAAAATGCTATTTCTGGTGCCAGTGGAATTATAAGTACTGTATGCTGAAACGCAAGATTCGATCATCCAGGTCAAAGTAACATTTGCATTTATACTGTGTCGTCTAGCTTCTTGCAACCACAGACGATTATATAGATTTTATAAAGTATATATTCTCTTACGTCAAATCAATCAATGGCATGTGATGAAGACAATCATGACGGTTTGTTAGTTTCTTTTAAATGTATGTTATTTTTTCTTTTTTTAGTTTGTGCTGTCAACTCTGGGGGATTTCAAATAAATATTTTTTTTACGTTAAATATATTTGACCGTGTTTTGTTTTTGTTTTTAGAGGAGTTTGGAATTTTTGTGTTCACTATTAAAGTAGTAATTTATACTCATGAATCTGATTTTATCTAAATCATTGAGTCAATCTGACTGAACTAAAATCTTAAAACAGTGAGTGCATCCACTTGTATGTTAAATACAAAACCAGGCGGTGTTGGTGATTGCCTTCGGTTTATTTAGCAGAAATGAACATGCTTTGCTTCACTTGTTTAACATTTGGGTTGCCCTGACAATATTAAGGTCCAACATTATGTAGTGTACATTCAGATATTACAGCTATTCAACCAAAAATAACATTTACTCTTGTCTGCCTCCTATATATATGCACAATAAGACCGTCGATTTATCTTTGGTCCAACATACTGTACCACATCACAGGAGCACGTGGCTCAAATGAAAAATAAATTAATAAATAAACTTGTTCCTCTCTTGATGTCTGTTGTTGTGCACTGTACAGATTAAGGCAATTAGCGTGATGTCAAACAGGTTGCTAAGAGGTGGAAGCTACTTAAAAGAGTGAAAGCTGGATGAACAGACCGAAAATGGGGCGTGATGAAGGTGTGTTCAGATGTAGACAGGTTGCTCCTGTGCTGTAAGCAGGCGGTACATGGCTGCAGGCATCGTCTTCATGTGGATCTGGAACAGCGATGGCCAAACGTTTCAACATGTTCAACTCAGGAAGACAAACAAATGAAAAGTATTTTCCAACTGGCATTTTTGCTTTTCTGTTTTTGAATTGAACTAGTGAAAGACAACTATACCTCTCCCATGGCGTTTGACAGGATCTGAACGATCCTCTCGTGAGGTGTCGCCACAACACTTTGACTGTTGATTTCAATGATGCGGTGGCCAACTCGCACGCCGCCCCGCTCTGCGATTCCACCCCTCATTAGGCTGCAGATCTGCACACGAGCACGTGTGAAACAATGAGTAAGGGAATTATTTTTTTTTTTGTATACATTTGTTATACCCAACATAACAAACAATTCCATAGAAAGACAATTCCAAAAATACTCACTATGCCGTTCTGGACACTAAAGCCCAATTGATATCTGAGGTCCGGCCTACGGATGAGCACCATGGTAACGGGTGGACAGCGGACAATGTTCATCTTGATCCTGCACTGAGACTTGAGCCCCTGAGGGAAGACTGAATTTGATTAGCCAATAGAAAAGGTGAGTTCTGTTGAGTTAGAAAATCTAACGTGGCCACCTTTACCTTGATGATGCTCTGGCAGGTGCTGAGCGGTAAACCCACTAGACTGGTACCGTTGATGGTCATGATCTGGTCGCCAATGTTGAGACGACCGGATTTCTCTGCGGGGCCGGCGTGCATCATACTGGCAATGATGACGGTGGGGAGGATGGACCCCCAACCCGATTCCACTATCACCACACCCAGAATCTCCCCCTTCTGCTTCTCAATGTAAACCTTCGGTAAGGAAAGTTTGGCTTTTTGATCGTATGTTGTTCATGCAAATAATTACCGTAATTATGACATTAAGTTAGAATAAACTTTGGTTTGAAGGTCTGTTCGAACTTAGAAATGTGGGTCACTAAATCTGAAAATATTTGAGGAACACAGAACAGTAACAAAGTCAAAAGCACTCTACCGCCATCTGCTGGTTTACTTACATCTCTACAGTTCTCAGACTTGGAGAAGTGTATGAGGTCATCGTTGTACATATCCTGAGTGTTGAGTAGGTCGCTGTACTCTCTCTGACTCAGATCCTCGGGGTCGATGCCGTTGGCCCTGAGAAACTCCTGATAGGCCACACTGAAGGACTGTCCAATTGACTGAGCAATAAGCTGGGCCTGTTGAGGAGATGAAGACATTTTCATCAGCAACGTTCTCTTCATGGGATTTGAAGGAGGTTGATGTGTGTTTGGCAAAGTCATGCACCACTCAACTACATAAACTGACATGTAAACATGATGGATACAATCTTCACTTTTAAAGCTCAGCTTGAAAATACAAATCATCCAATCTATAGCCAACAGAACCCATCTGATGACATCAAATAGCCAAAACGGTGACTCACATCTTCGGACTCAAAGACATGACAGATCATCCTGTAGAGCCGTCTGTCATCATTGGACATGGTGGTTTGTTCCGCTGTGTGCTCCAAGTTTTCCTGTGCGCTGCGGGACCGGACCATCTTCCCACGGGCCATCAGGACCACCATGTTGCCAATGTCGGCAATGTAGGAGATGGTCCTCAGCGGCAAATCCATTAAAGACTCCTGGTAGCCCAAAAAAAGGACAGGTTGATGTTCAGAGAAACGTATTAAAAGTTGCAAATTAATTTGAATGTGATTGTCCAATGCATCTCTACCTGACTATCTGCATTGAGGACTTTGATTCTTTGCGTGGACATGAAAAGATCCACCTCAGCAGTACATGGAGTGTCACTGTCAGG
Source organism: Syngnathus leptorhynchus (assembly GCF_054491065.1). Lineage (NCBI taxonomy): Eukaryota > Metazoa > Chordata > Actinopteri > Syngnathiformes > Syngnathidae > Syngnathus > Syngnathus leptorhynchus. Next base: position 3,538,701 of record NC_141206.1, on the reverse strand, counting down.
ACTCTACAGAAGCATCAACATAGACAAAAACAGAATAAAGAAAAAAAAATTATATTATTATCTCTCTCTCTCTCTCTCTCTCTCTCTCTCTCTCTCTCTCTCTCTCTCTCTCTCTCTCTCTCTCTCTCTCTCTCTCTCTCTCTCTCTCTCTCTCTCTCTCTCTCTCTCACACACTCTCACTCTACTATGTCTATCTATGTCTGTCCGTCCGTCCTTACGTACGCCATGCGACTTCTGACTGGTTGTTTAACTTGCGGATGGTAACTTTTGATAATACAAATCTCCATTCAAATCAAAATTTTGTAAAAAGAAAAATGATGAGACAACTTACTTTTTTCCTGTTTTTTGCCTGCTTCTGAGCTGCCTGCAGAAATATAGAAATATAGAACTAATTGTAAAGTTTCATTCTTTTTTTTTTTTACCACACACCTCTGTGGCCTCACACTGACCTGTTTTCCCTGAAAAGCACCTTATCGCTCATAGTCTTACTCCAGCAATAAATGTTATCAGTTGGAAGGGGTTTTTTTTTCTTTTTTTTCTGAGACTGCTGGAGTGTGCCCGCAAACACTACATGACAAATGATTGCTTCCTCATCAGTTACACCTTCTGTCTTCTGTTTTTAGATTAGAGGCATAAATGAGGTAATTGAGAACTGATTCTTCTCCCACATATTTAAATCGTAGGCTACTATTTCTTTCTTTCATTTCATTTTAAATATCTTGTATTTTTTTGTTTTTGGTGTGTGTTATTGTTTGTAAATGCCTTCAAAACATTTTTGCGAGGCACATGGACAGTATATGAAGTGCCCAATATAAATGAAGCTGCCTTTCCTTAAATCACAACTGTTTTACTGGCACGTCCACGTCATTTAAGAACTCACTAGAATGTCCCACAAATAAGCCACATTTTTTTCTGTCAATGTGGTAAAAAACTTTGCAGCTTGTAGTCCAACTTTGCAGTAACCTAATGTCTAATTTATCATTTCAGTGCAATATTTGAATTTTATCCCAGCCTCAATGTCCCACAAAAAAAAAATCGACATTATAAAAGTAATTGTCCTTACCCGCACTCTGTTCATGGCTTCTTGTGCCTGTTGCATGCGGGCGCTCTTTGTGGGTGTCCTCTCCGACAGCAGGTGCGTGCATCCCAGGTAGGTTGCGGCAAAGATGATGCCATCAATAAGGTCATCGGGGTCACATGGTCCCGGGACTATGCAGATGAAATACGCTTATTAGACACGAAAATGCACACGTACTGGATATCTCAACAAAATGATAATCCAATTAGTGTGTACTCACCATCCACAAATGTGGGAAATTGAGGAAGAGATCTGCGAAACTAAACAAAAAAAAAAAAAAAAGCACAACAATCTTCCATAAACAACTGAAATATTTCACATGTAAAGGCTTTCTTATGATGTCACCTCTTGGACAGGTGGCTGCTGAGATGGGTGCTGTTGATTCTGTTGGTAATGCTGCTGTTGCTGCGGCTGCACATATGGATGCGGTTGCACCACAGCATCCATCTGCTGTGAAAGGTGGCCTTGGCCCTCACGATATTGTTGAGAATGGCCTGCTCTGGAGGATTCGACATTCAACGGACTGCCAGACTCCTGATCTGACATAGAGGCATGCTGGGATGGAGACCTAGACACTGACTGGGAGAGGGATGAAGGAGAATAATGTTGGAAGGAAACAAAAGGTATAAAATGAATTTTGAAGTCAGAATAAATAGTCACATCAATGAATCACAGACCATGTTGCTTTTTTTTTTTGCATAAAGGTGTACTTTAAGGGCTGGCAAACATGCAGTAGTTGACAGAGGTGTCAAATCGGGGTCCAGAAAGTCCAAACCATGCCACAGTTTAGCTTTAGCCACAAGTGCTTCTAACCAACCTGGCCTAGCTCCTGGGAGCTAACTCATTTACCTGTTGGTTGATTAGAACCACGTACTAAAGCTAAACTGTCGTGGGGTTTCTACTTCCTGGACCTAAAGTTGACACCTCTGTTAAGTCTGAAGTGATTTTCTGTATTTCTCCTTATGTCTCACCTACTTTCTAAACAATTTAAGTTCAGATTCACCAGAAATGTGGCCTGAGATCACTATTCAAAGGGTAGATGCGTAGAAACAGTCACACTCACACTCTTCAATGAAATATAGTGCATATGTAGAGGCAAAGGGCCCATCAAAACAAAATAATTTGAAAAATGGAGGTTGTACTTACACGGCGTGCCATCATCTGTAGTGGGTCAACTTCCTCTGTCGGGCTAATCTCCTGTCTCATTACCCAGATGGGTTCCACAGGCTGGTCAGGTGTGTAAGGGGAGCGGATCGTCTTGGTCTTAACCTCTTCAATGGCCTCCCTAATGTCTTTTATTACCAGGCTGATGGCATCTCCTGGAACCTTTGTACCTTCTTCAGCTGAGAGACCAACCTCATCTCTTGAGCTGCTTAGCGCAGATGATGGGTGTTTTGTCTGTGTATCTGCTTGCCGAATAGTTTTCTGAATGGGGCTTTGAGTAGTGCTGCCCCCCTCTCCATCAGACTGACCATCGTAGTGGTGCAGCCGGCAGCCGACAGAGCTGTCCACTTGTGAGGGGTGGGAACTTCGCTCTTTGCCTCGCCTTGGTGTGTGATGGGAGCCCTTGGAAGGGGAGGCTTTTTGGACATTCTCCTGTCTATGGCTGGTATATGGCTCACGGTGGGGCTCATACGGCTTCGACTTCTGATGAGACTGCATGCGAGGTTCTTTGGGTGCTTCAGAATAGGAAGTCTTAAAGGGTTCTGGAAAGCTTTTGGGATGGGATTTTGTCTCTGAATTATCAATCGGTTCCACGTAAGACTTTTGGTGGGACTCTGTATAAAAGTCTGCATAGGTTTTGGGGTAGTATTCCAAGGGTGATTCAGAGCACTCATCGTCGTCTTCAGGCAGCATGTCATTGTCGGGCAGAGGACTCATACTGGCTTCCTCACTGAAGTGGTCCAGTTGTGGGAAAAGCGGTGCTTCAGGAGATGATGGTGGAGTTGGGGACTGGAGCGGCGGCGGGCTGTGAAGAGGTCCGTCGTTACTAAGTGAGGCAGCACTTTCTGTGTCTGAGCAGAGATCAGTGATTTCACTCCCCTGAGCTTCAACATCTAGAACATGAGCATCCATCTCTTCCTCTTGATTTTCCACCATTTTGTCTACACATACCTCTCTTCCATCTTGAACCGCCTGCAGGTTGTCGTAGGCGCAGCGAGAGGGATCTGTGCTTGAGTGCTGATCTGATCCATTCTCCACAGGTCCTGGCTTATCGTTCTCCTTCATTTCTTTATTACAGTCAACACCACTTTCTTGGAGGTCTTGTTTGAGGTCAGGACATACTGGTCCTGGTGAGAGGTGGGTTGGGGTGACCACAGCAACAGGAGTCAGGTGGGGAGATCCTCTGTCCTGTAATTCTTCCAACGAAAGACCATCCGCCATATTTTTTTGAAGTGTCATTTCTGTATGACCTTCTCTGTGCTCTGAAACGGTTAACGGTTCCTGCATCTCCTTCATTAATGGTCTCTGTCTTTGACCTTTGAGTCTTGGATTTGGGTCACCACGACGGCGGTAACGGGTGACAGCGGGCCGAAGCTGGTGGACAGGACGCGGTTCGGTATTTTGACATTCATAGGAGGGAACAGCCTCTGGGGTAGAGGCAGAAAAATTTGCCTGACTTTGCCCTTGACCTTGTAGTGATGGTGGACGCCGGCGATGCCGTTGTGGACCACCACGACCTGCAGGTGGGTGGTGATGATGAGGAGGTTGAAGATGGTGATGGTGATGATGATGGTCATGTGGATTCAACTCTCCATCTGGACTGAGCATTTGACATGGCCTCCAGGGTCGACGTAATGGAGGTTCCCCAGCCTCTGAAACATTATTCTGCCTGGTCCTCTGAGAAACTGAAGCTCCAGGGCATTCCTCATCCACCTCTCCACTTCTCTCCTCTGGATATTTCTGGCTCATTTTACTGGGGTGATTGGACTCCAATTTTTTTAAAACATAGTCCTTTCACTTACACGGAAACCCTTCAGAAACAGAGACAGAAGACAACATGAACAAATTATCAGACAAAAAGAATTGAAAAGCATCTGTTTGTAAGAGTTTCACAAAGTGTATCAGATTTGAACGTGCACTTTTTTCAAGAGTGTTGTGTTAAATTGTTACATTTTTAACGCTCGTGTCAAGGCAATGTTCTCGGAAGAGAACATCCAGAGACAAAGACATTTTGGTGCCAATGCTGTTCACGCATTCCACCCATATTCTTTACCTTTTTAAGGGGGTAATGGGGTAATCCTTCATCATAGCTTCTTCCAATAATATTTGTAGGAAATTTTAGTCTTCAGTGAAACCTACATGCATGTTTTTGTACTGTGAGTGGAAGCCAAAAAAGCACAGAGAGAAAATGCAAACAAGAGATTCATCCATCCATCCATTCTCTATCGGTGATTCTGGTACCGAAGTAGAGTATCACAAGTGGTACAAAAACTCCCTTTAGTGGTACATAAAAGAATCACAGACTAAAACTGGGATTGATTGATTGATTAATTGATTGATTGATTGATCGATCGATCGATCGATCGATCGATCGATTGCTTGTTTGATTGATTGCTTGATTGATTGATTGATTGATTGATTGATTGATTGATTGATTGATTGATTGATTGGTTGATTGATTGATTGATTGATTGATTGATTGATTGATTGATTGATTGATTGATTGATTGATTGATTGATTGATTGATTGATTGATTGATTGATTGATTGATTGATTGATTGATTGATTGATTGACGGCATAGGTTTGGAGATCCCTTGTGGTTATTCAAGTAAATTTAACCAAAGGTCAAAGAGGAATCAGGGTGGGAAGACAAACAGGGATGTTGGATAAGAAGGGACAGAGAGCAACGGATGGGTCAGTGATCTGGATACGTGTCCTGGTGGTTACAAGGCCAATTGTGAGGCTGATTAAATATGATGAGGCTATCAGGGTATCCATCAGTTATTTCCTGTGCTAGCCTTTGCTGTGTGTTTTGAGATCACAATCTTACTGATTAAGGAAAACCAGAAAAGAACCAAATGTGCAGATTGCGAACTAGCGTCATTTGTTATTAAGGCTTACCTTTATAATCGTTATAATCTACCATATAGTGTTTTATGATAGGCTGTCTGGAAGGACACTTTGTTGTTATTTATTGTATTAAGTACCTGTGAAATTGAGTGTGAGTTTAAAATAACATATTTGCATGGGCCAGTCCAGAAGAGATGATATCATGAAACTCATCAGCGTAATGATGACGTGGTCACAAATGATTCCGGCGCCAATGTAAGACAGCATTTTAGTAGGAAAAGATTTGTTGCCTGCTTTCTTTTTTTTTTTTTTATTGGTCGCAATTCGCAAACAAGCTGCATATGGCGTTGACCCATTAAGTTACTGGAGAAACTACAAGCAGGGAAACCTGCTATAAAATAATGTGAGTGTGTCTACAGCAAATGTTGCTTTATTTTTTAGCACTCTATGCGCATTAATAAAGCAATAAAAAAGTTGTATATTCAATGTACCGTAATTTTCAGACTATAAGTCCCGTTTTTTTTCATAGTTTGGGTGGGGTGGCGACTTATACTCAGGAGCGACTTATATGAGAATTTTTCCCCAAATTTTCAAATTCAAAAATCCACGATGTAGTGAAACCGCGATAAACGAACCGCGATGTAGCAATGGATTACTGTCATTTGAACTGCAAGTGACGTCAGCAGCACGGCGGTTGTTTACATTAGGACAAAGGACTCGATCACAGGATGACGAAGATGACGAAGGGCCCCACGTTTGAAGGATTTAATGATTTGGAGTGACACAAGGTTTGAAAAACTTATTTAGTTATTTGACATATTTTATTTTATGTAGCGACGTATATGTTTTTATCGTTACAGTTCAGTAGTTGTTGGCTCGTTGAACACTTGTTTTGTTAAATAAAGAGCCGTTTACCAAACCCACGTCTTTCCTGGTACTTTGTTAACGCTACAATATAGTTATATACCAGATTTGTGCGGCACGCGCGCGGCGTTGTTAACATAAAGGACGATGAATTTCATCGATGGATTTAATGATTAGGAGTGACACAGATGGTATGATAATATTGTTATATAAACTCACGTCTTTCCTGGTACTTTGTTAACGCTACAATATATTTATATACTAGATCTGCGCAGCGCACGCGCGGCGTTGTTGACATAAAGGACGAGGAATTTGATGACGATGGATTTAATGATTTGGAGTGACACAGATGGTTTGATAATATTGTTGTAATATGATAGTTATTTGAAATATACTTTATATATCGTTATATGGGTCTGTGGAATAATTAGAAATGGAACTTACAACGGGTCAGACGTCAGCATATGCGGCGCATAGCGGCATTGTTTACATAAAGGACGATCGATGGATTTAATGAATTGGAGTGACACAGATGGTTTGATAAACGTGTTATTTATGGAATACTTATTTGAATAACTCTGAATGTTACGTCAGGCCCCTTCTCAGCTCCTCGTTTGTGTATATGTCACGTTAGCATACCGTATCGTTTAGCCTGTTGTTGCTGGTTCACGTCTGTTTTTGGTGTTGGATTTTGACAAATAAATTTGCCCCAAAAGTGCGACTTATACTCCGGTGCGACTTATATATGGGGGTTTTTTCCACTTTATTGTGCATTTTATGGCAGGTGCGACTTATACTCCGGAGCGACTTATCGTCCAAAAATTACGGTAATATATTTGATTAATTTTATTAATTTAGTATACGTAATTGTTCCTTATACTGAATTTGCCTTTGTAGTGTGTACTCAGTGCACTAAAAATTTACTCCCAATCTGACCCCCGTCCTTCTTTCAAAAGGAATAATTGCGTCTTACACGCCACCAATACAGCTCCAGACATCCCGTGACTGATCCCACGTGAGCTTTTGTTCTAAGCTCTACTGCCAGTGAGTAACTCAGTATGCAACTAAAATTGCACTGGGTAATGACAGCTTAATATTGAGACAAAAGGTTTAAATGATGAATTCACCTGATTAAAATTAACACGAAAACTGATCGCTATCTGACGATACAATGCCCATCACCATAAGGTGGGGTCGTAAGTTGAGTAATCAAATTTATAGAGAAAAGGAACCCAGGGCTGAGGTTAATAAGGTCCCCAAAGTTGGATTTAAAATCCAACCAGCTGCCAGGGTCGGCTGGGAGAAAACTGGATGATCCTCTCTGCACAGAGTTTTTGTGGTAGACGCCAAGCACCTTGGAGAGAGGCTCAGTAAGGAGTTCTTGGCCCAGCTGCAGATGGCCCAGCAGAGCAGCGGTAGATCTGCTGGGCCTTGAGCAGAGTGCTACACTTCCATCTGTCAGGGTGCAGTGAAAGCTGCAGGGTTGGGGATTTGCTAACCCATTAACTCACTAATCCACTCCTGATAAACACCCTCTGTCAACAGCTCACGTGCTACTTGGGCATATACTCCCCTCAACAACAAGAAAAAACACTTCCAGGAATGTGAAATCTGTTCAGTAAAATTAGCTTTTATCTAACAAAGACGATGTGAAGTGAATTTGTTGTGCCACTGGAGAAAAGGGTGAAATTGAAAGCCATCACCTGTTTAACTCCTTGTAATTTTATTTTCAAATGGTCGGAATAGTGGTGAACCTTTCCAGGAGTTGACGGCCTACAGAAATTACCCCAAGAGCACAGCCACAAATCTATTCAGGAGGTCACAAAAACACATCTAAATTATTGCAGACACCTCAATTAAGGTTAGCAAAAATAACACTTTAGCGAAACACATCTGAGTGATACCCACAACTTTACATGCACTGATAAAACAAAAGCTACATTTTTAGGATGGTATTATTATTATTATTATTATTATTATTATTATTCATTCTTTTCATTTTCTGTAACACTACGGGGGTCGAGGGTGTGCTGAAGCCTATCCCAGCGGTCATCGGGCAGCAGGCGGGGGACACCCTGAACCGGTTGTATTATTATTATGATTATGATGATGATTATTAGTAGTAGTAGTACTATTATTATTATTATAATTTGACACCTCAAATTTGAAATTTTTCTGTATGGCGGGAACAGTGTGTTATGCAATATCAAGCAAACATGGAAGTACAGAAAGGCATCATGCATTACATAAGTGATATCTGCCTTGTGTGACGTTACAATGACCCACATAATCGAGAGTTGCACCCGAAGCCAGAATCAAATATTGTACTGCACTAACATGAACCTTATCTGAAATGCCTGTCTGAGTCCAATGAAAACAGATAGCTGATTATAACATACGATACATATACTTTAATTGCATTTTTTTCACCACTGAGTTCAAAGTAACCTAAACTAGGTGAAATAGCTAACCCAGCACTTTTTTGAAATTATGTTATTGTATGTATTAATTTTGTAGTCTTCCATGATCCAATTGTGTCCTTAATAAAGCTGATTATGAATTAAGTTAAAATGCACAATTTTAGAAGATGGAAGGAAGCCTGAATACCCACACAAGCTAGGAGATAAGATGGAAACAGTCGGTAAACCACACAGAAAGAGATGTGTTTCTCAAACTTCAGAACTCTGGGACAAAATTCCAAACCATATAAATAAATTCCAAATATATATATATATATATATATATATATATATATATATATATATATATATATATATATATATATATATATATATATATATATATATATATATATATATATATATTTATTTATCTAGATATAGATCTGTAGAGATATAGAGATATAGATATGGTCTACTCAGTAAAAAATAATTTGATTTGCTCTGTTATCACTCATGAGGATTTTTTTTACCTTTTAATAATTGATGCATCATTTCTCCTCCACCCTCTCTCACGGACACACACACACACACACACACACACACACACACACACACACACACACACACACACACACACACACACACAGTCATGTTTCTTGCACCGTGTTTGCATAATAACAACTACATATCTCCAAAATCCATGAAACACACGGAATGGATGTCAAACTGTCGAGTGCTTCAATCCTTTCCAACTGCATTGAGGATTCTCTTATGTTAGCACTGCTCAACTAAGCCATTTATCTGGCAGCACGATGGGAATGAAGGAGCAGCTGGGTATTAAAAAAAAAAAAGAGAGAGCGAGAGCCAGACAGCGTCTCCCAAACATAATAATATTGTGTAATGAAATGCACGTACTGTGTCGAATAACATGACATGATCTTTCCCGATGGATCAACCAACATTCATCTCGGTGAAATGTTATGTAATAGAGGAACAATCTGTCACCTGTCTTGATGCGCCTCCAGACGCTTGCATCCGGGCAGGTGTCGTAAAAACAAGGCCTTATCTAAACATTCAAACACAAAACACACAGTCGGCCATCGTGTTACCTGTGTTTCAGTGGAGGAGAGGCCGGATGCATCCTTGCCACCTCCTCCCCCCCGGTGACAGCTCGTTTGGTCGGCTTGCTGCGGTTCGGTTCGTCCCTCAAGACGACGACGACAAGTTGTCGGGCTAAAGCAGAGAGCGGAGCCCCTCCCCTCCTGCGCTGTGACATCACAACGGATTAGGGATGCACAAAGCGCCCTTTACAAGCGCTGCGGATGCCGGCATTCTTCGTTGCAGGCAGAAGAGGCTGGGCGAGAGGCGGGCTTCGTTGTCATCATCATCATCATCCTCAACATCATCCTCGTGAACCGTAATCACAAAAAAGACTCAAGAGTTTCATCCTCATCATCATCATCAATGGTGGCTGCAGTGTGATATGATCTAGTACTGTGTCAGATCAACAGAGTCCTCAATGTCAAAACTGGCTGACACGGGGGGGCGCTATAACCTTTTCCGCTAAATTGGCCTTACTGCATCTGTGGTAAAAGTATCTTTACTTGAAATTAAGTCCGACTCTGTGCTTATAGAAGCACTGGTACCTGTGTAAAAAGTCTCTTGTGAAAAAGTAAACTAATACTTAAAGGGAAGTAAAGTAAAGTTAAAAAAAAAAATGTCTTGACAAAATCTTCTATGCCACAGGTGTCAAACCCAAGGCCTGGGGGCCAGATACGGCCCGCCACACCATTTTATGTGGCCTGCGAAGACGAATTGTGCATCAAATTCGTGGGTCATTACTAGAATTGCAAATTGTCTTGACTTAATATCTTTTTTTTTTAAAACATTTGACCAGTTTTTACTCGTATGTTTTGAAAACGAGTTATTTGTCAGTTTGTTTTGTAGCTTTTACTGTATATATTATGAGGCGCTCATACATTTATTTGGGTTGACAGTCATAATGGCCCTCCGAAAGAAGCTATGACTACAATGCGGCCTGGGAAAAAAATGAGTTTGACACCCCTGTTCTATGCGATCCAGCTACTCTAAACACAATATTATCACTATTATTGCATTAGTGAACTATGAGTTAAATAGCAGAATTCGCTTGTTTTTATCCACCTGTGCGGGTGGCCATTTTGCTCTCGCTATTGACTGAAAATGACATCATGATATCAATGCCTAAGTGATTGTAACGTCTGTTTTTGGGCCAGCATTGAATTTGCTGACCATTTGAAGGGTTTAAAAATTTACTAAATATAGTGACCGAGTTGAGTCTAAATTTTTACTGGCTGACTCCTCTGGAAGCAGAGCATATCAGCTGGGGACAACCAATAAATATTTCATTGATATTCCTTTCTATCAAATATGGCATATTTCTTTAGGTTGAAACATTGAGGTGCGTGGCTAATAATAATAATAATAATAATAATAATAATAATAATAAGAATAATAATAAGAATAAGAATAAGAATAAGAATAAGAATAATACATTTATTGACATACAGCCTAGTTACCCTTATTTGCTGTTATGATTATTACAACTTAAAACTACAGTCGAGCCCTGCATATTTGCTGTTTGCCACTCATAGATTTGCATATTTCAAAGCATTATTAGAAGAATTTCATTGGAATTGCTGTTCATTATTATTTTTCAAACTAATTGCGTTCTGTTGAATTAAATAAACACAAAAACGTGTATCTTGGGAAGTGTTTTTCAGGGCTCTTGCAAACTCCCACTGAGAAAATGCAAACTCCACACAATCGAGCTAAATTCAAGATTCAAGTCCGAGACTTTCATCTGTAAGGCATACGTTTTATAAACCACCATTGGGAATTATGGTGGGCGGTGTTCTCTCCTGACATGCTAATCCATATTTTATTGTCACCCTAGGACCTCATGGAGTAGATCAATAATGCTTGTGCCACCTCTGTAATATAGAAAGTAGTCAGCTACAGCCTCCCTGTTACCGTGACAACAGCTGCAGAAGACAAGGGCGGAGTGCAAAGAGTTGGCAGTATTTTAGTGCCAGCACTGCATTTGTGCATGAACAAAATGCTCACAAAAACATCCCTGTGACATAACTGTTGGTGTTAATTGTCACATTGTTATTTTTATTTTTTGCTGTGTCTTCATGGAATCTGAAGTACTGTTGGCTACTTCTAATGTTATGACTCTGCTAACAGTTTTGTGAGAATCCATTCATAATGACTTATACTTGACTCTTTCAGATTTGGCTATATTATACTGTACAATACACATTGAAGTGTCATTAGTAATTTGTCATGCCAAATAAACCCATTCAGCACAGCAATGTTTCGTTTGCCCATTGCAGGGTTTTTTTCCTATCTCTTCTCATGCAGAAAACCTATGGCCTCCATTTAAAGCAACAGCAAACATTTCAAACAGGCTGATTAGATAATGAGTAGTCTCGCAATCAGTATAGCTGTTTTTTTAACGTGATCAGTCGAATGCATGTTAACATGCAAGAAGACATTTCTTCCACAATGTTGGAGGAAGTCCAATTAACTGACTAGTTTGGCACAAATATGTCAAATGAAATCTTTGTTGCCTTTAAAAAAAAAGAATTCTAGACACAGAGTTTATTTATACTAGCTCTAAACTAGCGCTGCTAATGACTGACTGGTGATGTCATCAAATGTGCAACAGCTGAAATAGAGACCTTCTCACGAGTATCTTCTTGCTACGACTGTCAAGTGTGGAAAAAAAAAATAACTGAATGTATTTCGTGGAAAGTAATCTTTGTTTGCCACTCGTGGAATTTTTAGAAAAATACACACCTTGGTCCAATTCTCTTAATTATGAGAAATAAACATTTATAATCATTCGATTAAAAATCACGTGTTTTCGAGGCTCGTCTGTATCCCAGATATGTTGTGTAGATTAACAGAAGGCATCAACTTTGCGAACTTTGTAGTTACTTTATAGAGTTCGTTCTTGCATTAATTTATAAAGCAGATTCGTCACATCCGATACTTTGAATGTGCTGACATAACGCAGCATCAAGCCAAACTGCTTAACAAGGCATTAATGTATACACAGTACTCTATGTCTGTGTGTATAAACCATCAAATGCAATAAATCTATAATCACACTTCACGAGTATAATGAACACCAACTTGTAAATTATCACCGGGGTATTACAAATAGATATAGTTTAAGTACTAAATGTGCAAAGATAGATTCCCTCACAGAAGTTCCCTCAAAGAAGGTTTAGTGTATCATATTGATCAAATTATGTAACTTGATAAGTCTCATGTGTATGATTTTTTATTTGTTTAATGAAATAGAGTTTAGCTGGGTGTTCCCAGAGAAAGGGTGGAGGCTCCTCGGGGAGTGGACCTCTGCGCTCTCTGCCGTAAATCTCCGTCTTTGAACATGCCATTGCTGTGTCATCATACAAACATAAACCTCTTATGTGGTGAAAATGACACATCTTGACTGTTCAACATTTGTGCTGGCTAGAAAAATATTGAATCAACAATATGATGGATGCTTTGTTTCAACAAAGACAGATCAGGTATTTTCAAATGCACTCTTTTGACTACAAAAGAAGAATGAAACTCTTCTGAAACAATTAATCCCAACATTTTGCAATATCAATTGAAATATGTGTGTGAGTCATTTGCCTTCAGCACATGGAATGAGTTGCATTTCCCCCAAAAAATAAAGGACCCGTCAGACCTTTTGGACACAACTGGTGGATGAGTCACCTCTAAATCTATGAATTCAAATTAGGATAATGATAATTTAGTGAGGTTGAGAATTTTTTTTGTATAAAAATATGAATCGAAATGCACTGTAAGCAAAGCTGATTTCAAAAATAAAGTGGGTAAATCTGAGTAGAGTGATAAATGCAGTATTATGGCTACCATTATTTATGAATAAGGACCATCTACTTTGGGGTAGGAGTGCAGACAAAGTGACAATTTTTATAAATTGGATATAAATGTGAACAGATGATGTTGAGAGAGAAGCTTGTTGCATCTCGGGTAATCTCCTTTAGTCGAGGCCTATGGCAGCATAAGAGATGATTTAGGTCAAGCCTACTAAATCAATTCCAAGCATCATCAAATCGGAAGGATTTAGTCTGCTTCAACTAAATTTATTATCTAAATCCAAAATAAATTCTGTGACCATTCGATCTCCATTGGAGCCCCAACCTTATGTTGAAGATGAGAGCCTCTTCATTGTTAATTAGAGATCCTCTGAAAAGGTTAAAAATTAGTTTTGGTTGTATGCAGTGCTGTGTGCTCTGCTATTGGCAGGCAACTATACCAGAATAAGATCGTCCATGATTCTAAGCACTTTCGAAAATTAATGAAAGAATGTACTGCCAGCTGCGGAACAGACTTTTCTCTGAGGCGCAAGAAAAACACTCACAAAATCTCTAATGGAAGCTACAGAAGTCAAATTCGACCTTTTTGCAATTTGAAATTTGCTTCTAAACCACTTTCACCCATATATCATTTCTATTTTGAAAAGTTCAATGGCAATTTTGGAAGCCCTATATGGGCTACATGTTCAACTCACATGAATAAACCTTATTGGCCTAATCTGCACTTTCCCCTTTCTTTCACCATCCTCACCATGTCATCATTTCCTACCATCTTGAATTATTTGTTTCCACCCATTCACTCCTTATACCGTCTCTCTCTCTCTCTCTCTCTCTCTCTCTCTCTCTCTCTCTCTCTCTCTCTCTCTCTCTCTCTCTCTCTCTCTCTCTCTCTCTCTCTCTCTCCCTCCTCTTCACTCGGGTCTGCTTTCCACACACACTTCCACATTCAGGACAGTCATCAGTGTGCTGCCAGTCTGTGAGCTGGAGAGACACTCAGACTGCAAAGCTTAAAGGGAAACTTTTTTCTTCTTTTTTTTTTTTTTTTATATATCTTAGCAGAACTTCAGCCCAATGAAAATTGCAATGCTTCCTTTCTATCTTTTGGCTCTCGCTGGTAAGTACTTTTCAATGATGGTGCCAGTGCTGGTGCACGAGGATCTGTTTTTGTTGACTGCCAATTTCTGTGATTCATACTTGCCGTCGTTCACTCTGTTTTCTCACTTTGCTCCCCTCTCCTCTGAAGCCGCCATCCAAGCCCACAAGCAGTTGTTGCCAGGATCTTGCAACTTTGAGGCCAGCACGTGCGGTTACATGTCAGATGCAGACTTTAGTAGCTGGATCCTACACAAAGATGGTAATGCGGCTGTTTTATGAATACATTCTCATCTGCGCCCCTATTTATCACTTATAGAAGTTTACCACAAATCAAAAAAAAAACAAAAAAACTTTAAGATGCTGATTGTTTTATTTGTCAATGAATGGCTCACAGTTGTAGAGCTGGTGAAAGGAAGCACATCTGGTCTCCATTGATTCATCTGGACTGTGTGCAAGAGCGCATTTAGGCATTCTAACTGGGTTGAATCTGCAGTTTAAGAGAGCTGTGAACAATCACATTGTGACATCTGTGTTTATTTTAAGTGATCAAAGCTCGCTGATGAATGAATAGATCATTTATTCTACAGAGAAAACATCCGTCCATTCATCCAACATTTTTTGAATCGCTCATCCTCACGAGTGTTGCGAGCGTGATGGAGCCTACCCTAGCTAACTTGGGGTGGCATAAGGGGTACACGCTAGTCACCAGCCAATCGCAGGCCACACATTGACAAATAATTTCAGTCATTTAAGAAGTGAATAGTAAACATCCAAGCCATATGTCCATATGTGATCATACTTTGAATTTTTTAAGGTGACAGTAAAAAAATACGTCATTGGCATATATTTAACAACCTTGGCCAAAGTGTCGATCTTAAATTTCTATATACACGATTTGATTTCTTCCGAAAAAATACCTTCACTCTTTTCATATGTCAACTTTCTCCTACATTGCAGGCCATTTCATCGCCGTGGATGCTGCTTTGAACGATGAGCAGGACTTAGACGTACGTGCAGGTAGCACAGGAGTCTTGTTGAGTCCAGTTTTGGAGCAGAGCGAATGGAGCTGCCTGAGATTGGTCTACCAGATTAGCGGCGCAGGAAGCCTGCAAGTCTTGCACCGCACAGAGGGACGGAGCTTTGACAAGCCACTGTGGAACAGCCAAATGCCATCAGACAGCTGGGTCATTGCAAGCATGGACATGTCCAACAGCACCGAGACTGCTCGGGTAAAATATATATTTGATATTATTATTTGGTATATATTTTTATTTTTTTTACATGTATTTTATAGTCATACTGCAAAAACAACGTAGGCAAAAAAGGTGCATGACCAAAGTAAACCGCCACCCCCCCCCTCCAAAAAAAATCCAAGTCAGTCATTCAAATGCAGGCCTTAATTGAGGTCAATGCAAAGAGTGTGGCAAAATAAACTAAACATTGTGTGGGAACAGTCGAGCACATGTTTACGTTATATGCAGAGGTGGCTCTGACTCTGACAAGGTCATGACCTATACAAGGGTTAGCCACATCTGCACCATACACCCTAAGCACATAAACATATTTCAGGCCAGACCTGAGGGGGAAGAAATACAACAGGAGTCGAGTGGAATTATTTATTCTTTTTATTTCCAAGAGTGTCATAAATGAATGATAGTTGTTGTTCAATGTGAGAGACAGGTCATCAAACTTTTATTTCACAGACTTTTGAAGTAGTTAAGAAATTACTTACATTGCACCCTGACATAAGACAGAGGACAATGCAGGGGGCCACAATATTTCATCAGCACTACTGAGGGGGGGGGGGGGGATTGGACTGCACACAGCCATAGAAGTTGGCATGACGAAAATGCCATTTTCAATATCGACTAAATATGTCCATGTTATTTTTTTATTGTTCGTCACTGTGTGCCCTGCGATTGTCTGGCAACATACGTATATGCATTTATGATATGTGACCTTTGAACCACCCCATACATCATCCCCTTATCCCACATTTACTGTTACTTGACATGTGTTGTCTATTAGGTCGTCATCGAGGGGATACCTGAGCGGACAGCTGGGAGCAGCGTGGCCATTTTTGAAATCCACATCAGTCCCGGATACTGCCTGGGTCAGTGAAGTCACCCCTTCACTCACACAACATGTATTCAGTACAGCAATCAAACTGTATCTGGGGTTTTATTTAAGTAATTCGCTTCAATGTGTTGCACATATGACCTGATCGACACACTTCCTTTCCGACTTCGACCATAATCACCATGACAGGTGTCATGTGTTTCTCTCCATATGGTTTTGCTCAACATTCAGCTGACGTTTATTTACAATACTTTTGGGTGGATCACATGTGAAACTTTAATGTGGTCCTCTAGTCATCAGCAAAGTTGTAGAGAAATATCGGAATAAGGGTTCGAATTTTTTTAACAGATGCAGCCAAGACATACACAAACACAGAATCACAAATTTTCTCTCCTCTCACTATTTTACATGTAGATTGTGACTTTGAGGAGTCTCACCTTTGCGGGTACAATAACCAGTGGAATGCCAATGTGAACTGGTTTGTGGGTGGTGGTGGTGGTGGAGGCCAGCTGCTTCAAAACAACCTGCCAGATGACCACACACACAACAACAAGACAGGTCAGTAAGAAATTAAGGCTTTAAACATAAAAATGTGTACTATGGCAGTTTATTCCAGCAGTATTTTGACAATAACTTTAATGCTTTTGTGATTTGCTCTTTACATACCTCTTATGTAACTGGTTTTGGAATAAACACTCTCACTGTCTTATTTATGGAACCATCTGAACTTTGGTCAGTGGTCCCAGTTTTTATTATTGAGTGGGACCAAAGTTCTTGAAATGGAAAACTTGATGGAGCACCAACAAGAAGTGTTGGCTGCATATTGGGAAAAATGTGCTCTCTTTTACTGTCTGGAGTAATTTTTCCAATGGCAATGTCAAAAATACCCAACACATACGCACACACGCACACACGCACACACACACACACACACACACACACACACACACACACACACACACACACACACACACACACACACACACACGCACACACACACACACACACACACACAAACAAAAGAAGTCATTTGTTATAGAGTTGCTGTACAATATCTAATGCAATGTAGCTCAGTGGTATTTCTGTCTACTGGATCCACCGCCCCCCACCCCTCTAACCCCGCCAGTGGTCATAGGGCAATGAGAGCAGAGTGTATCTTTATAAAAAAAATAATAATAATAATAAAAGGAAAAAGCAAGTGCAGCATGAAAATCATTGTGAAACTGTTACATGTTGATTTATTGAACTACATTTGTTGGGATTGTTTAAGAAATTATGTTAGAGTTTTCCTTTCAGGGTTACTTAGCTCAAACTATGCACAGTAAATTGAGTTTCCCAAGGCCTGGCAGCCTATTTAAAGCATTTTAAAACATGAGTCATGATTTGATTTTCTTTTTGGCCAACATCTGTTAGTTCTGAAGTAAATTCTGTCATCTGAAGATGTTGTATTGAGAGCAAGAGGAAATGTTTTTCCTCCTTAATCTGCAAATGAAACAAAGCATGGCACTGGTAATGGAAGAGGGGAAAAAGCAGAATGAATATTTATATATATTTTAAGTACCGTATTTTTCGGAGAATAAGTCACTTTTTTTCATAGTTCATAGTAGACTTATACTCAGGAGCGACTTATATGTGAAATGATTCACACATTTTCAAAATTCAAAAATCCGCGATGTAATAAAACAGCGATAAACGAACTGCGATGTAGTGAGGGATTACTCGCTAATTTGAACTGCAACTGACGATGTCAGCGGCGCGGCGCACACGTGGCGTTGTTTACATAAAGGACGAAGAATTCGATCGATGGATTTAACGATTTGGAGTGACAAGGGTGGTTTGATAAAATTGTTGTTTATATTATAGCTATTTGATATATAAATTATATATCGTTATATGGGCCTGTGGAATAATTTGAACTGCAGCTGACGACGAGTCCAACGTCAGCGGTGAGGCGCACACAAGGCATTGTTTACATGAAGGACGAAGAATTCGATCGATGGATTTAATGATTTGGAGTGACACAGATGGTTTGACAAAGGTGTTATTTATGTAATAGTTATTTGGATAACTGTTCATGTTACGTCAGGCTCGTTCGTTCCCAGCTCCTCGTTTGTGTTCATGTCACGTTAGCATACCATATTGTTTAGCCTGTTGTTGCTGGTTCATGTCTGTTCTTGATGTTGGATTTTGTCAAATACATTTCCTCCAAAATGCGACTTAAATGTTTTTTTCCCCTTTATTGTGCATTTAATGGGTGATGCGACTTGTACTCCGGAGCAACTTTTAGTCCAAAAAGTTCGGTAATCTGTAGTGTCAAAGCTCTTCAGAAACAACAGCACACATGTAGAGGTCACCGTTAATATACTATTCCACATGGAGCTCTGGCCTGTGTACACTAAGTTTACTTCAAGCCTCTCCTGTTGTTGATAATGAATGTCACCTACAATGTGGATCAGAGAACAAAACATTTTACAGATCCATAACGCAATAGTTAGCCATTGCCTAATTTAAAAGGGGTTATAATTGATCATCTATGTGGTTTGTTTTTCGGCTTTAGCACTTGACACATTTACTAAAAATAGCATGAAACATGGTTCTTAGGTCACTTTATGTATGTGGACTCCATCTACTCCAAAACCTTCAAAGAAGTGGCCAAACTGGTCTCGCCCATGACAATGATGCCCATGTCTGGCTGCCTGACGTTTCACTATCAGCGCAGTGACGAAGGAGGGAACCTCTTCTCTGTTTACACACGCGATCAACTGGGTCAGTACCAGGAGCTGTGGAGGGCTGAGTCAGAGACCTCAAGTGACTGGAGTGGGAGATATGGCGAATGGACACCTGTGCAGGTTGACATGAAAGCTCCGTACTCTGTGCAGGTCAGGATAAACATTTTTTTTCCAGTCTCATTGACAGGTGACCAGGGTGAAGTTTGCCTTTCATCCAAAGTCAGGTGTCAAACTCAAGGCCTGAGGGCCAGATCTGGCCATCACACCATTTTATGTAGGCCCACAAAAGCAAATTTTGAGCACTGATGACATATTTCTTGCTAAAATCCCCAAAATGCAAATGTTCTTCACTTTTAAACATGTTCTAATAAACCCCTAAAACTAAAAGAAAGTACTATACTGAATTCTAAAGAATTGGTCTCTAAACCTGAAAAGACAAAGCTTCTTAACTCTTCATGCGTGCATGTTGTACCCTTCAGGTGGTTTTTGAGGTGGCCTTCAATAGCCCAAGAGGTGGCCACGTTGCCGTTGATGATATTTCATTTTCACCCGAATTCTGCAGCTCAGACACAGGTGAACCACTAAATACTATTGCTACATTTGAATGACTCAGAACTGTTGGCTTTAAATCTGATTCAATCTTTTAATGTATCTGATTGCAATGTTTACAATTTTTCTTAATTTGTTGTATTCATATTACATTTATGCAAGAATATTTGATCATTTTAACCATACACCCTCATCGACGACTAAAATAGTAAGACTCCATCATGTATTGTACGGAGGGCTGCATGAACACAGCGTACTGCTGACTCTAACTACAAGGCATTGCCACACTTTTTTTTTTCTTTTCTTCACAGAGCCGATATTTGACCCTTCCATTGCCAACTGTGACTTTGAGTCAGATATGTGCCAGTACACACATGACCAGGGACTAGGATCTTTGTGGAGGAGAGTATCTGTAAAACCAAATATATTTAGGAACGGTGACCACACAACCGGAGCAGGTAAGATAAGTGCATTCCAAATCTTCTAATTTGTCTCAGCATTTCATTGTTTCGACATCTGATTATTATTAAATTTTTTTTGCGTTATGAGGCAGTTGCAGCCAAACTCAATGGCTGCTTTTTGACTTCCACCATATTTTTCATTATTAACCTACAGTATGCAGATGGCTGTAGTAAACAAAATGAGTTACTATTTTTCTTAAAAAAAAAACACTTTTAGGACTTAAATTTAAAAGAATAAAATGAAAAACAATAAATATGGCAGCATAATTAGGCCATGTCAGAAAGAACTGCAGTGCATTTTATTTTATGCCATATGTTGGGATTATTTCTAAATATATATTTCAGTAAATGGAATCACCGGAAGGGAATTTCAGAGTTTGGGCGAAATCCAAGCATGGAGAGCGGATTAAGGTGGAACCTATTTACTGTCGTGTTGGTCCAATTCGGGATTGTTCTACCTTTGCAGATGTCTGCGCTACAACAATATGGCCAAATAGAAAACATTACATAACTTGAGCTCAGCATTTTTTTTCACTATCTGCCCATTTGTCTGTCTATCCATTGTAAGTACACAATAGCATTTATCACATCTTCTGCATTGAATCATCAAATATATTTTAGATTTGGCAACAATATAAAGTCGAAAACTAGGGTTCTTTACTGTCAGCATATCGACTAGACATGTTTACTTTCGATTGAAACATTGTGACCTTAGAAGATGAGACTGAGAGGTCTTTCTTTCCAGTGGCATAGGTTGTTATGCAGTTACGGACAACAAACATTGCTATTTAACAACAAATCAAACGTGCAATATTTGCAGAAAACGTGATAATGTTCTCATTCTTAAAATCAGGTGATCAAACTTTGAAACTAAAATGCAATTGTGTTCCCACAAAACAACAAAATACTGTCCCTTTTCTTTCAGGGACTTTCTTGTTGGCTCACTCTCAGCTGAGCACACAGTCCAGCTACATGAGTCGCTTAGTCAGCCCGACACTGGCTGCAAACATGAAGTACTGCCTACGATTTTACTTCTCTTTGAGGGGTGAGTGATATTAAGTTGACTTTTTGGCATCTCGAATAATGCATAGTATATTCAAGTGACTCACTGTCCAAGAAAAACTGCAGGGTTCAACCAGACGGACCAAGCGCTTGCCGTATATCTGCAACAGGGCAACAGCCAGGAGAAGATCTGGACTCAAGGGGAGAAGTCCAGAGGGATCTGGATAGCAGCAGACGTGACCTTCCAGACATCACAGCCTGCCAAGGTCAAGAGAGAAAGTGAAAATGTTGTTTTGTGTTTTGATGACTGTAGAGAAAATATGTTTTTAAAAAAGGTCGTCTCCACACTGGACCTGCAGTCGGATTTGTTTCCAGTGATTCTGCCAAGTCTGTCCTTTGTCACTGGTTTTCTTCATTAAAAGGCAGTGATGCAAGGACGGAGGCTAAAAAAAAAATCACCTTTGCTGTTCAGGTTGTTTTTGTCAGCACCTGCAGGAGTCTGTGGGACTGTGGCTCTGTGGCTCTTGATGACATCACCATGAGTCTAGGAGACTGTGAGTTGGCCACAGGTAATATTGAGTCCAGAGATTTTTTTTTTTTTTTTTTTTAAAGCAAATCAATATGTTCTCTTTGGTAAATCAGAATTAAGAAAAAAAAAAAAAAAAACAGCCAGGCAATCTTATTTGATTTTTTTGTGTCTTTTTACTGTAGGAATGTCCTCATCCCTTCCAGCATGCTGTGACTTTACAGCAGGCCTTTGTGGTTACACTCAAGACAAGCAGAGTGATGCTGCCGACTGGGAGTGGAGGAGAGGACCTACCCCAACCTCGTACACTGGACCCAGAGGCGATCACACAAGTGGAATTGGTGAGAAACTACCTTCTCATCTGTTCATTGTATTTTGGATATATTAAGGGGTCCTCAAAACCTTATTTTGACATACCCCAAAAGATTTTCAGAAAGTGCTGCTAAAGCCTGTTTGTATGTTGTTGTTGGGTTTTTTTTTTTTGGGGGGGGGGGGGGACTGGTGTAAATGATGAAAATAAATCCCGGTAAAATCTGCAAATACTCAAAAGTCAATTATGTAAACTTTACAGACAGTACACCAATGATGATATTTGGTTGACAGGATACTACCTGTACTTGGAAGCATCTCCCATGCTGCCCGGCGAGACAGCTCGCCTGCTGTCCCGCCCGCTGAGGGCCTCGAGGGGACCTCAGTGTCTGTGCTTCTACTACCACATGTACGGCTCGAGCACAGGCGAGCTCAGTGTCCGCCTCCAAAAAGACGGAGGAGATATTTTGCTGTGGCAACGAAGCGGCGAGCAGAGCATTGCCTGGCTGAGGGCCACAGTGGAGTACCAGAGTGACAGGCAACATCAGGCAAGGCGAAAAAAATGCAGATCAATTTAATATTAAAGCTTTATTTCTTTATTTATATTTGTTTGTTTGTTTTGTTTGTATTTTTACTTTATTTACACACACCATCATACATTAAAACTCCACAATCCATGTACTTAAACGTAAAATGTCAACGTCAATCGTCAACAATGTCTCGATTCAACTACAACGGCCTGGCTGATGGACTCTACACAGAACACATTAATAGCTTTTCTTTTTCTGTATGGTCCCAGATTATGTTTGAAGCAACCAGAGGTTCATCCGTCAGGAGTGATATCGCCATTGATGATATTGTACTGGAGAGTGGGCCTTGTCCAGGTAAACATATTTTTTTATATTCTTAAATGAAGCAAAAAATGTAAGAGTCTTCATGGGAAGTATTACAGAGACGTTGTCTTTAGAACTTTTTAGTGGATGGGGCAATACTACAATTTATTTCAAAATGCTTTAAAGGATTCTTTTGCAAGAGTTTGTAAAATCATAAAATTTAGATGGTTGCAGAAAAATCAGTTTGAGATTTTTCTCATGTTGTACTTTGTAAGAGTTCCAGGTACTATTTTTGGCTGTCAGATTTATTTAAAAAAAATAAATCTAAGGATAAAATGTTTTCAACTATTCAACCTTATCACATTTTTTCAAGTTGATTTTTATGTTCTCGGTATTGAGTTGGTCTCAAAAACCATCTACAGGTGATGCAACAATAAAACTTGAAGGTTAAGAAATAAACTTCTTCAAAGTAGATATAATTGGAAAAAGGTCTTGCAGGAATGGAGATGAATAACTAAATAGGGCAATCAAATGTTGAATGGGACATAGAAATTGGACACAGCAGCCAGTGTGTAGTGTAACATAAATATATTTTAAACAAATGTTTTTGGGCTGCATAGTGTATTTGCTGAAATTGATGTAAGATTGTTTTAATCTAAAAAGAATACAAGAAGTGACATCTGGTACAGCATCCTGATGCTTTTTTTTTTTTTGTCCTCTTTGCAGCAACTGAGACGAAGGCCCCTGTGGCGACATCCAATGAGATTGAGTAGAGGAAAACAGCACCGTCAGGCAGGATGCATGGTTGTTATTTTTTGGGGGGGGGAGCTCATTTCCAGATTTTAGCGGACTCTAAAGGCTTTTTAACTGCCCACTCGAAACACTCTGTCACATTCATGTAGGTCTCTTTTTATAAAGCATCATTGTATTTTACTCTTAGACTGTAACAAAAGAGTGCTGTATTTTTCTTCACTTATATATGCATTAGATTAATGCCCATTGTTCAAATAAAACTAAGGAGTGTATGATTTGGATGAGTTTGTCTTTTTTTTTTAAAACAACTATTTATGAGGAAATACTTCGTCCCAAAGACAATGCAGTCAATAGGACCATACACATTTAAGAATAAGGCTTAAAGTTGTCCAAAAAAACACTGAAAGGCTCAGGTACAGATAAAACCAAATAAAAATGACTATATTCTGATTTATTCAAAACACACACTGTACATTTTCATTGAAAAAACATTGGAATGAATATAATTTTAATTGTTAGATGGACAATTGTTAGATGGACATTACATGATACAAGTCCCATCGTTCAGATGTTTTATGGATTCCATTTGTTGCGTCATAGCTAAAATATCCTGAAATCCGGTGCTGAGCCCAGACATGTGCTGGAAGTATGCGTCCTTCTCCACCTGCACTGACAGATTATTCACTCCTGCATCTTTCAAAATGGCCGTCACCTGCAAGACAGGACACAATCAGACCAATTACAGTAATCTGTCATTGTAATTCCTAACTTCATAATTACTCTCCAATCAACAAATAGTTTGGTTGTTAGGAAATATGAAAATCAACAACAACAAAAAAGTTGCGTTTGGCATCGACCTGCTGTATAATGCGCTGCTCCACCACATCAGACATGATCTGGAGGTGGATGGTCCCGGCAATCATGTTGGCTGAATGTCTCCAGAAATGAGGGTCTCTATATGACAAGACCCCTTCAATCTTCTCAATCTGGAAACAGAACCAAGAAAGTAAAGAGGATCAGCTGGCAGAAGCACACAACTTCATCCTGTCCGTGACTTCAGACATAGTAGACAATACTCGACGTTGTCTAAAGCTGCAGCTGCAACACTGTCTTCCCCAAAAGGCTGTGACATTGATTCATAATAGTTGTACTAATTTAATTTTGTTTCCCTTGTCAATCACTTTTTTGAGTTCTTTTTTTATCACAAACAATTTTAATTTTAGGTTATATTACCTGACATGTTTCGGACACTCCGATGAAGGCGGAAGTACATGCCGAAACATGTCAGATAATATAACCTAAAATTAAAATTGTTTGTGATAAAAGAACCCAAAAAAGGGATTTATTCATAATATTACTACTATACAGAGAACCCTTGCTATATCGTGGTTAATAGTTCATACTCTTTTTATATGGCAGATATCCAAATGATCCTTTTTTAGACACATGTATAACAAATTTAGTTGCCATTTAACATTATAGGTTAGTATTAACACACTTGGTTATAAGATTTGGCTGAATATAGTGGTGCTCAAAAATAGGATGTTTAATTTTCTTTAATTCTGTATTAGTTTTATGGTAAATTTCAAATGGGAGTAAAAAAGGTTGAAGCATGCACACTAGGCCTCTTGTTTGAAGAATTGCGCAAAAGAATGAGCGAGAACAGAAGCTAATAAATACTTTAAGTGTGTTTTAATTGGTTTAGATGTTTGAATAAATTTAAACGCCAAAAAAGGAAGTAAAAAAAAAACAACTTTAAAAAAAAAAAAAAACGTTTTTAGGTGGCCCTCTTTACATGGTAGGAGGTTGTGGAAAATCACAATAAACAAGGTTTTACTAGATTCCCATGATGGTCTTCTCACCTTGTGCAGAGCATTGTTCAGTTCCTTCTCATGCTCTGGGGGAATTCTCAGCAGAAGTACCTCGCAAGAATCCTTAAGTAGAGGGATGACACTGAGGAAGATGAGTGTAGCGATGAAGAGAGAGCAAATGGGATCAGCGATCAACCAGCCAAACTGGCGAATGAGGATGGTGGAAATGATCACGCCAACGCTCCCCAACGTATCAGCAAGGACGTGAAGGAAAACACCTGTGAAAGAAGACAGAGGGTTTACATCTGGCCTTCCAAAATATGAAGACGGACGGCCGAGCAAGCACACCTCTCATGTTGGCATTCATGCCTCCGCCACCTGAGCTGTGGGAATGCCCGTGTCCACCATGTCCATGTCCGCCGTGTCCGTGCCCGCCGTGAGAGTGGCCATGACCTCCGTGGCTGTGGTCGCCATGGGAGTGGCCGTGGTGTGAATGGCCGTGATCATGCCCCGAGCAACTTTTGCCACCGTGGGAATGAGCGTGGCTGAAGGCGCAAATTCCCACCAGGTTGACCAATAAGCCGCCAACAGACACCGGCTATAGGAGACACAAAGTAGAGGCAGGACAAGCTTATCATTACACAAATATCGTTACGCACCAGCAACAATGCTATCCCTAAATCGTTTCATTATTTTGCAGTCATTGATAAAAAAACAAAACATTAAGACTGAATGTTGATTGGGTGTTGAATTGAATGAGAATAAACACAGGAATACCTCAAATGGAACTGTCTTCAAAAAGACACGACTAAATTCACATTTATTTGGCAAATGAAGGTGATGTTACGAAAAGGATGTCCATAAAAGGCCACGCTATTAGCCTCTAGGATGGCATGCCCATTTCTCTTTAACACTAACTTTTTGTTTGACATTTGCAGACTCCGCGTCTAGGCAGGCCTGATGTTCTTGACATGGTTTATGTTCACAGAGTGGAGAAACTGGACAACTCCCCTGCACGCTCACACATTTGTACAACAGTATTCCGGCAGCTATTAATGGCCGGGAAAAAAAAAACTACTTGAAAATGAAGATGCTTTGGTGCAGATTTGTGCGTACATTGTTAATAAGACATGGATAAACAAATATATGAGGAAAAAGCTTTTACAGGAAATAGAAAAAGAACTTCACCCACAGTCAGCATGTCTGTATCTATGTTGGGTGGGTCCACTAAGCGGGTGACTGACTCCACAAAGACAAAGAAAGCGATGACCATCAGGAACAATCCATTGATGAACCCAGAAAGAATTTCAACACGGCCATACCTGGGAAGAGCACCAGATATTTATTGTAATCACACAACCGAGTCTATAAGTTTATTATAACAATATCTCCTGGTGAAGCGTCTTCACATTCCTCCTCAATTTTACCCATAGGAGAAGATCCTGGTGGCTTTCCATCGGGTCATCAGGGCTGCAAACAACCCGAGGACTAAAGCTGAGCAGTCAAACAACATGTGGAAGCCATCCGAGATCAGCCCCAGGCTGTTAGTCCAAACACCATAAAAGAGCTCGACAAAGGTGAAAGCCTGGAACACATAAACGCCGTTTGACAGCAGAGGCTGTGAGGTGAAATTAACATGGACCAATGGTGATAACAATGACAGTTGAGCTTGAGTCTTTAAATGAAACACCAGATTTTCTAGAACAAAACTACAATTTCCCATTTTAATCGACATTATCCTTTTCCTTTTGGAAGAAAAAAAAAGATAATAAAAGAATTACATTTTTCAGTTTTGTTCCAATTCTGGGAAGCTTAATTTAAAATGTTTTATGAAGTTTGTTAATTTATGTTTTATTATAAAGCAGTAAACCAAAAATATCTAAAGGCCCAGGAAGCAATACGAGTGCATTGCACATACCAGGTTAAGACACAGGAAGTAGAAGATCTGTCTCGAGTCGTACTCCTCCAAAATTTGCTTCAAGGAATCTTTAATAAAGCGCGGCAGGGACTGAGATGTGTGTTGCAAGGCGTCACCCATAAAGTTGTACAAAGGAGTCCCTTCAGGTGAGTAACCCACCAGGGTGCCTTTCTGTCCTTTCTTTGATGGTGATGAGAGTATACTTGATGCTGGAGAGAAGAGAGTAACTGTTAACAAAAAGAAAGGCTTTATGCCATCCGCAAAGCTAAAATTTACATCCTAGCACTTTCTTACTTTTTTACATTGAACCAAAGGAGTTTACTATTAGGCTTTTCCTGCACGTAACGGTCTTCTGCAGTCCGAACAGAAAGCAGTGAACATCTCCTGCTCAGTCTCCCGAAATCTCCAATAAGACCACAAAAAGTCCCCACATTCATCACTTTTTTTTTATCTTCAAGAAGTCACTGATGAAGTTGGAAAAGTTGCTAAATATAGCAACAAAGTCGCTTTGTTGGAAACACTGAGTAGGCTCGCTTCTTCTCATGTCCTAACTCCACCACCGGTTGTCATGGTGGCAAAAGCCATACTTGGCATGTGCATCAGATAAAGAGGTTCCACAAAACAGTGCGATTTGAACAAGAGGAACAAGTGGAAAGTCATTGTGTTGTTATACTTTGTACTGTATTTTGAAGAAAGTCATTTGAATCAAAACACAGGAATTCCTAAATTCTGGGACAAACAAAAAAAAACATCTCGTTTAAAAACAGTGACTCCATTCAAAAAATTTAATTCAACAAAATTTCAAGGAAAACCTGGACTAAAACTTTTAGATTTTGTTTTTAGTCAATTGAAATAGGCATTTAAATGATTGAATCATGCTTTTTTATACAGATAAATAATACCCAAGAGCTGATTGGTTTTACTTATTTTAAAAATAAATTTGAGTTGATTTTTTTTTCCCCACCAAATGCACTGCTCAGTCACATTGGCAGTGTTGTAAAAACAAATAGATGTTTTATTCCCAATTCTATTTTTATTCATTTAAACGTGTATGATACTTACACATAATAAAGAAAATGGCACTGACGAGCACCCCTCCAGAGAGCACGTGCTCCGTGCTGCCCTGCTGTGGTGGTTTACTCATCGAGCGCAACTGGTCGGTCAGCGGGTGAGTCCAGAAGTTGGCGAGCAGCAAGGCGCTGGAGAAGAGAGCGATGGCGCCATATCGGGCGCACCGCTGCACTTCCATCTTTGCATTGCAGACGGCCTCCACATAAAACTCAAGGATCATCACAGAGAAGATGATCATGGCAAAAGGCAGGATAAGAGCAGACCATGACTCAACCTTACTCTGCGGGGAAACAGTGCAAAAGTCTCTTTGTAGAAAAACCTCCCATCTTTGACATTCAACAACCTTCAAATAGTATCATGTGCAGAGGAAATCAGTCAAAATATTTTGTACTTTTAGAGTCTGTACTTTCTGAATTTTACTGTACTGTACTTTTACTTTCACCAAAGTCACTTTTCACTTATCTGAATGGTTTAGTAGGTTCATTTTGCATGTAAAAGTCTTGGGGGAGATGATTTATTTCACTTATTATTATTCACTTATTATTATTATTATCACTTATCACATTATTTCACGTGATATGATGAAATATACCCATAACATAGTCATTGCTGTGAATTGTTCTCTGTGCCCAATTTAAATTGATCTACGTGAGAATGTCTCTGGTCTTTAAAAAAAAAAAAAAAAAAGTGTCTGCATGTACCGTAATTTTCGGACTATAAGTGGCGTTTTTTTCCCGTAGTTTGGGTGGGGGGGGGGGGGGGGGCGACTTATACTCAGGAGCGACTTATATGTGGTTTTTTCAAATAAAATTACTTGATCATTAACACATTACTTACTAGTACAGTTGATCACCTCACATATTATTTTTAATACACTGAAAAAACGAATAAAGCAATTCACACTTTA
The DNA here is from genome assembly GCF_054491065.1 of Syngnathus leptorhynchus. NCBI lineage: Eukaryota > Metazoa > Chordata > Actinopteri > Syngnathiformes > Syngnathidae > Syngnathus > Syngnathus leptorhynchus. The sequence continues at coordinate 3,509,397 of NC_141206.1, read as the reverse complement.
AAGCACAATATTCAAGTTCATGAAACAAATAAAAAAAAAAATAAAAAAAAAAAAACAACTGAAAAAGAAATATAGTTATTTTCAAACTAAACTGAACGAGGGTGATTTAAATTTCACCATTGGCCGTGACGCAACAACTGGGAGGGGAAAGCGCTGTTTTTTTGAGTTTTTAAAAAGCACAGGTCTGGTGAAGAGAATTTAGTGTGGTGATGTAAAAAAAGAAAAAAAAAAAACAGTAGGGGCAGCAATGCAATTTAGGATGCAAGCTCTGCTTGTGATGGACAGCATGCGAGCACACATCACGCCAGACATGCAAATCACGAGTCCGACGGCGCGCGCACGCGGCATTGTTTACACGATTGATGATCGATGTATTTTATGATTTGGAGTGACAGATGGTTTGGTAATATTGTTGCTATATGATAGTTATTTGAAATATACTTTGTATATCGTTACATGGGTCTGTGGAATAATTAGACATGCAAATCACGAGTCCGACGGCGCGCGTACGAGGCATTTTTTACACGATCGATGATCGACGTATTTTATGATTTGGAGTGACAGGTGGTTTGGTAATATTGTTGCTATATGATAGTTATTTGAAATATACTTTATATATCGTTATATGGGTCTGTGGAATAATTAGACGTGCAAATCACAAGTCCGACGGCGCGCGTACGCGGCATTGTTTACACGATCGATGATCAATGTATTTTATGATTTGGAGTGACACAGATGGTTTGATAAACGTGTTATTTATGTAATAATCATTTGACTAACTCTGAATGTTACGTTAGGCCCGTTCTCAGCCTCTCGTTTGTGTATGTCACGTTAGCATACCGTATCGTTTAGCCTGTTGTTGCTGGTTCGTGTCTGTTTTTGGTGTTGGATTTTGACAAATACATTTGCCCCAAAAGTGCGACTTATACTCCGGAGCGACTTATATATGTTTTCTTTCACGTTATTGTGCATTTTATGGGTGGTGCGACTTATACTCCGGAGCGACTAATAGTCCGAAAATCACGGTACTTATTATATTGCACTTACTTCTGTGGTGGCTGACAACACTATGACCCAGGGCAGCAGTACCACAGCTGACACCAGGTTGTCCAAGGCATAAAGGCGCTTTGCCCCACCTACTTCCACTGAAAGTTTCCTGGAGGCTGTGTGAAAGCCAACCTTCAGGCACAGGGAGACCACTAGCAGCACAACACCACCCTGATAAGAACAAGAACAGGATAATGCGGTGTTTAATTATCAATATGGAAGTACTATTTTGTAACTGAAGGCCTACTATGCTTACTTTGTGATCAGCAACCCCCAAAAACGCAATGGTGGTGTACAGGAAGTGAGTTAGCGCACTGTCGTGATGTCCCTCAGCTAATTAGTACAAGAAAAGTTAAGGCTCACAATCAGGAAACAGAGATGCTGGCGTGGCTCCACGACACCAAGTTGGACCTCTGACGTTACACGAAAGAAGAAGAAGGAAAGAGAGAAATGTGACATTAAAAAAAAAAACTACCATATCATAATTATTAAGGATACGATGCTCCGCCATTTTTGCCATAAGATCATCATTGTCGAAGAGGAGTAGGCAGATCACTGCGATGATGAAGAGAGCAGCGCCTCTGGTCTGGAAGACAGATGTTGTAGAAATTCAGTCATCAATATGTTTAGGGAAAATCACTTTGCTGATTTCCAACAGAGCAGGATGGATAATGCTATATGCTACAGTACTCAGAAGAAAAAGCCTAAAGTTTAACTTAGGGTCAAATTGTGCAAAGATGACACAACAACAATTACTGCTGCACATTCTGTAAATGACGACCGTTTACCTTTGCTGGCCCGCCTCCTGAATTGGTGAAGAGGACACCAAGGAGAGCAATCACCACCAAATCACTGTGCTCGAAGAGCAGTAATGTTCTGTCAAAGACACAAAAAACACTCCTGTATTATTGCATTAAAACCATCAAATTGTATGGTCATATACAGAGGGTGACAAGTGTATGTACCTCAGGGGTCCACAGAGAGTGAGCCCAAAAAAGCCCAGTAGGGATATGATACAGCTGAAAACACTGTGCTTTACTAACTTTATCCACTAGAAAGAAGTAAAAGAAAATGGGATCATTACAATACCGTAACAATTTGAGGACACACACTGTTTCCCCCCTCACTTAATATGATGGATTGGCACACCAATGAAAGAGAAGAAAAATCAATATACTGTACCTGTCTTTTGGAGATGACTTTTCCAGAGGATAAAGGTTTTTGAAAGACAAGTAAAATAACAGCAGACCTGGGAATAATGGAAAAATGTCATATTCATTTTTATTGACAAGATTGAAGACATTTATACTGTCATATCGTGACTTCAGCACACATGTACAGATTTAATTTATTTGTTCCAATCATGAGGTTTCTGTTGTAATGTGTTTTTCGTCTAGTTGCTTTCAAATTAGCTATTGTGGCGTTTAAATTGAAAATCACTGGGTGCATATCTTGGCCATTCTTGAAATTGACCGAACTTATAAGACTTATTGAGCTGATTCTGAACAGATATTTTCTCATTTGAATTGTAATCTAGTTTTGTTGTTGTTTAATACAGCCAAGGCGGCTCGGTGGGGCAGTGGATAGCACGTCTGCCTCACAGTTAGGAGGGTGCGGATTCAATTCCACCTCCGCCCCTCCCTGTGTGGAGTTTGCATGTTCTCCCCGTGTCTGCGTGGGTTTTCTCCGGGCACTCCGGTTTCCTCCCACATTCCAAAAACATGCTTGATAGGCCGATTGAGCACTCCAAATTGTCCCTAGGTGTGAGTGCGAATGGTTGTTCGTCTCTGTGTGCCCTGCGATTGGTTGGCAACCGGTTCAGGGTGTCCCCCGCCTACTGTCCGATGACGGCTGGGATAGGCTCCAGCACGCCCGCCGTGGGGACTAAGCGGTTCAGAAAATGGATGGATTGGATAATTCAGCCAAATTATTGAAATGTCTTGACTGACCTTTGCGGTGATTGAGAAAGAAAGCAAATAGCATTGAAAATAAATAAAGCATCACTTACTAATAGATTCAGGAATACTCACCCTAGCTTTAATGTGAAGATGAACTGAACAATGTGAACAACCTTTAGAATGTCATATGATTCGAATATTCCCAAGGCCTTCAAAATCTTTGAGATGATCAGCAAGACTATGTATCTGGTTAACCTGCAGATAAAAAGAGCATGCATACTAATATAAGCACGTACGGAGTACTTAAAATGGTTACACAACGAAACTTGAAGGAAAATAAAATTAGTTACCAGAAACACATGTTTTACCTGGAATTGGGAACTTCAACCATCCCTAGTTGTCCTCCGGAAAGGACGTTGTTGCTGTATTTCTCGTCCATTTCAGCCGGCCGGCTTGCGATTTACGTCGTATTCTTATAGCATTACTGCTATCTATGAAGTGAATTTAAGTGGTCGCTCATTTAGCAATAAAGTACAGCGACAGTATTTAGAAAACGATTAGAACTGCTCTTTATAAACATTCTCATTGGCAAACTAAACAGAAAAGGCAGCTTTCTGCATAGGGTAGTTATGAGCTAGCTACCCAGTTCGTATAACAATGAACCCGGTTCTTTTCGCCCTTCGACGTTGTAACACGTCTCTTAAAAGTGTATACTTAAACTATAGCAGTTAAAGGGAGACTGATGGCGTTTGTTCCAAAATTAACAGCAAAGAAATCCTTCCAAATTGTGCTAAAGCCACTTCCGGACACGATAACAACCCTACGTCATGAAAAGCTTGGAGAGAGTCATTGCTGCGCTCTCGGTGAACTAGACCATTTTAACTCGTGAAATGAGCTGTTGCGTCTTTTCTACGCAAAACATGGGAACAAAAATCATTCATCCAAATTATAGAAATTAAAAACGTTGCGTCAACTTATGGATGTATTTTTTAGTTATGTAAAGAAAGATGCAGTACACGCTTGCCTCTATTTTAACTGCAACTAAAATATAATACAGTAATCCCTCGTTTTTCGCGGATAATTGGTTCCAAAAACCAACCGCGTTAAGTGAAATCCGCAAAGTCATCACTGACAAAGACAATTGTGTCACACATGCTGCAGATGAGCTACACTTGGAAGAGGAAAGCGTTAATGCAAACATTTTTCCGACAAGATCACAAATGCACAGTAATTCTCATCTTGGGTTCGTTCAAGGCCATTCAATGGTGCTGCGCCACAGCGGGCGCCACAGCCGGTGTCCTTGCAGTCCTGAATCTCTATCAATTAGAATTTCACTCTCTATGATTCCACCTGCCCCAATTGTCTTTGTCAGTGACGACATAAACTCAGTCATTCAAGAGAGCAACTAAATGACAATCGGCTCACTTTTATGTGGCACATGCATGATGACACATGACATCCGACAAAGAGCATCAAGTATCAATTTGGGAACAAACGTTTGCTGAATATGTAGCTGTGTGTCTGTGAGTTAGGTTTTGTTTTCTTTTCTCTGCCTCCTCACTTGTTTCCAGCACAGTAATGCTAAGGTCATCTTGATTTCCTTCAAGGTCATTCAATGGCCACTGTGGAGCCAGCATCATCTCTTTGCTGTCCTTAATCTTCATCAATTTGAATGTGATTCCACCTGCCACAATGTTCTTTGTCAGTGACAACATGCGCTCACTCATTCATGAGAGCACCTAAATCAGAGTCAAAGTCAAGGCCTGGGGGCCAGATACGACCCACCACATCATTTTATGTGGCACACCAAGACAAATTGTGCATCAAATTCGTGTCATTACTAGAATTGCAAATTGTCTTAACTTTTAATAATATATATATTTTTTAAATATTTGACCAGTTTGTTTTGTAGCTTTTACTGTAAATAATGAGGCGCTCAGACATTTATTTGAGTTGACAGTCATAAAGAAGCTATGACTACAATGCGGCGCGCGAACAAAATGTTTGACACCCCTGACCTAAATGATAGTCCGGCTCACTTTTACGTGGCACGTGTACGTGTGTGTACAATGAAAAATGTAAAATGACTTGGGACTTACTTGAGACATTAAGGTTAAGACTTGAGACTTACTTGAGACACATGTGTGACTTGGTCCTATCTCTACAAATTACTGCCTTAAAGTAAATACGCAAACGGCATCGTGCATAAGTCGTTACCATTCCAAACCAATGGGTGGCGGTGCACTAACGCAGTTTTCAACCGCCATTACAAAATGAACAAGAAGAAGAGCACTTGCTCTTCAGCTTGTTTGAAGACGAGTCCTGCATAATATAAATGTTGGCTGAGGAAGACCTTTATGAAATTCGTTTCAATTTTATAAAGTTATGTATTTAGCTCATTGCCGGTGCTACGTGAAAAACAATCATAGGTTAGACGGAACCCAACATCGATTTCGAAGTTTACAAGTTTCCGAGAACCTTGTTAACAACGGTTGTCAGCTGACTTCAGCATGGCACAACAAGCTGCTGCTTTGCAGACCTACAACAATGAACTCGTCAAGTGTAAGTGGTTTATTGATTAGACAATTATGATGAAGGTTCTATCTGGCTGTCATGCATGCCCATATTTCCTGGGACCTTGTCCGTAATTATTTTAGTGATGGGTCGATGAGGCGTCGTGAAGTGTTTTGACACATTGCCAAACTATTGATACAGTGTCTATACTGCGTCACTGAGTGCTGACACCTGCTGGACCTTAAAAATACTACAGGCAGCCGAGTTGACAGACTCAACTGTCACTGATTTCATGACCTAGTATATACATTCATTAATTTAAGTCATTATATTTTATATTATGGGCGGCTTGGTGGTGCACTGGGTAGCACATCCACCTCACAGTTGGGAGGGTGCAGGTTAAATTCTACCTCCGGCTCTCCCTGTGTGGATTTTGCATGATCTGCCTTTGTCCGGGCCCTCCGCTTTCCTCCCACATCCCAAAAACATGCTTGGTAGGCCGATTGAGCACTCCAAATTGTCCCTAGGTGTGAGTGCGAGTACGAATGGTTGTTTGTCTTTGTGTGCCCTGCGATTGGCTGGCAACCAGTTGAGGGTGTCCCCCGCCTACTGCCCGATGATGGCTGGGATAGGCTCCCCCGTGGGGACTAAGCAGTTCAGAAAATGGATGAATGGATATTTTATGTTGTATTCTTTCACATATTCATTTAAATTTCAAATATATTTTAGTTTTTTGTTCGTCAATCAATAATGTGAACATGTATCATAACGTAAAAATCTAAGTGAACGTGTTGTGAAAGAGGATGCTTGTGCACTGGGATGTTTTTTTTTTTTTTATTACAAATTTTTATTTAAAACAATACGTTTTTCCTAATGTTTTGAAATGTTGCCTTTTCTGCTTTTTGGACACAATTTCTTCAGCCGGTAAAAACACCCGCTCACACGGCACAGATGAGGCTGGAGTGCAGTGTCATGGGTCTTTTGATTGTCCCAGTATCTGACTTGGGGCTGCTCCATAATTATTGATAACTTTAAGGATGAACCGCAAAAGATCAAATATGGTTTTGGCAGATCCATCCCGTTGACCGGCTTCCTTTAACAGAGCTTTGGCGCGCTTCCTTGACAGGCGATACTGCTGCTGTTTCGGTCACGTGACCTTCGATACACGCACCGACACGGGCTTCGCTCTATGAGCTTGACACATGCGCCGACGCATCGGTGTTGCCGGACCTATCACTAAAGATGATACTAAAACGCATATACATGACCAAGTTGATTCACATGAACGTTATGTCAACGTGACCTCTATGAAGTCCAAAAGCTGCAGTGTTGACTTTTTCCATCCAAGGGCTGCATACAAAAAAGTTTAGTGCCACTTTGACAGTCCACCTTTATTCTACACAATAAAACCAACCAATATTACCAATGCATGGTAATGCATCAGTTTGTATCACAATCTGTTTTATATAACAGTAGTGCTTAAATTTAATTTGAAGAGGTTTGGTCTTCCAAATTTTACACTTGGTATTAATGTAATACCAGCTCAGCTCAGTGGCCTAGTGGTAGGGTGTCCGCCCTGAGACTGGAAGGTTGTGGGTTTAAATCCAGAATTTAGTTTGGCCTCTACCACAAGAAAAAAAAGCAAATGTTGCATTTCCTTTGAAGCTTTCTTCTAGGCTGTCCAAACACCATATTTTTTTCTGTCTCATTTGTCCATCACAGGTTTTGATGACCTGTGCTCCAAACGGGAAGAGTTGAGCCTTCAGATCAAGTTGGAGGAAGACGAAAAGGAACGACTCCAGCATGAGATTAGCAGCCTCTCGGAGAAGCTGAGCAGAGTTAATGAAAGCCTGGCACAAAAAATGGCTGCACACAACACCATAGACCGCACCATCGCAGAGACTGAGGCTGCATACACTAAGGTGTTTGTCATAATTACCGTGAAACCCAAACGTTTATTTCTTGACTGTTTTTTCACACTATGCCACATAATTGCCTCTTTTGTTAATATTTTTTACTTGTTTAAGTTCATCAGCCAAATAGTTGCAGACAGCTGACGTTGAGCTCTTTAACTGCAGTAATTATGGCAACCTATCAAGCCAACAACAAAAAACGTGAACACCGGGTTTGATCTTTTTATTGTTTCATGTAACTGTCTGATTTCTTTCCACAGATCTTGGAGAGTTCGCAGTCTTTACTGAGTGTCCTAAAGCAGCAGGCAGGAAACTTCAGTAAAACTTCAGAGCAACGGCGAAAAGAGCACTGATTTGCAGAGAGACTGCACAAGGAACCGTTTCAGCATTTGGGATTTGTTTTAGTTTTTGTACCAATAAATATCAAATTCTACTGTACCATGCATCTGATTTATTCCTGGACGTATCACGCGTTTCTTTTGTCATCATGGGTTGTGGCAAAAAAGGTACTGTGGCATTCACTTTTAGCAAAAAGGGTTCAGGTTTGACTTTTTTTTCTCAGCTCAACTTTGCATTGAAATTTACAAACAGCCATTCCTGAATAAACATAAAACATTAATTCAACATAAACCAGTTAAAACAATAAAATGTGTAGCGTATCATGCATGCCAATGTCTAAGCAAAAGCCTTAAAAGTGGGTTTTAAGGTGAGTTTAAGGTGATGCTCCAAAGTTTTCACACACTCCAAAATGTTACGTTCACTCATGATTTTTTGTTAAGAAAATCACTGCAGTGAGATTCATATGAAGATTTTGATGACTTCTTTTAAATAATCTTGCAAATCATTTTTCTGTTCTAATACCAAATCATTTTGTCTAATATGTCTCTTATTACACCACTATTTTATTGTTCTGAAGACCATGACTCAAATGTTGAAGCACATGCATACCTCGAGAACTCAAGATGGTTTTCTCTGTCCATTCGAAACACCGCCAGTTTACTAATAGCTACAAAAATGCATTGTGTTATTTTTATTATGTTTTTATCCGAATCATTTAATACCGCTCAGTTTGGTTAGGGAATCACGTCATGTATCCATCCATCCATCCATCCATCCATCCATCCATCCATCCATCCATCCATCCATCCATCCATCCATCCATCCATCCACCCACCCACCCATCCATCCATCCATCCATCCACACCCATACCCATCCATCCATCCATCCATCCATCCATCCATCCACCCATCCATCCAGACCAGTGCACCACCGTGCCGCCATTATCAGAAAGTTTTGTATAATAATCATACTGTTAAATAAATACCTTTGTTGGGGGTGACTTTTTCCAGACCTCCTTTTGTGTCGGAATAGTTACAGTCGCTGAGTCTGTAAGATCATACCCGCTCAACAAGCCGCCCTTTGCGTAATTTTTGAAACGTGACATCAAAAAGAGTTATTATTTACGTCACCGTAACGAAACGGGCATGCATGACCCGTGTTTTGTTTACACGCGGTGGAAGCGATGTGAGAGAGGAACTCCGCCATGAGCCAACAAGCTGCCGCTTTGCAGAATTATAATAATGAGCTCGTCAATTGTAAGTGATCATACTCTGTTCTCTCACCATCGTCTCTTGCTGCTATTTGAAGTAGATGTCTCCCCCCCCCCCCCCCCCCACCCTCCTCAATTACGTAGAGACAGCAATGCTCGGTTTTGACACTAAACTTTGTGTCAATTAAATTTGGGTGTCAGTGGAGTAATAGGTAAAGTGGAACATTTGCACATCCAAAACCTTAGCCCTTTAACCTTTTCACTTTTGAAATGGACACGTCTTCCGGTTGGATATAATTAAGGGAGTAGTTGAGTTAAAAACAACAACAACAAAAAAACCTGATAACGCACTCTTTTGGTGAAATCTTTGATGTGTTGTTAAGTTTTCCCCCCTTGTCATTAATCAGAGATCTAGTCAGTCAGACTCAGACTCTTAGATTCAAACCTAGAACTTTGGGCTGTGAGACAGCCCATCATTTGATCATTTAACACCATTCCATCCCCCCCAATTATTTGACTTTTTTTCACATGTTGCGATTATTTTCAGTTAGTCAGGGAGTGTGCAAAGCAATTAAAAAAAAAAACGTTTACAAAACAACCTGTTTTGAATTTCTTTTGTGCTCACAAATTTTTCACAATGCCTCCCACAGCATCTTACAGGTTAAATAAAATCAGCAAAAGGGCACCCAGTTGCAGTAGAGCTCATGTTTTCTTCCACCCTTTAGGTATTGAGGAACTCTGCTCCAAGCGGGAAGAGTTGAACCGTCAGATCAAGCTGGAGGAAGAGGAGAAGGAACGACTGCAACATGACATCCGTGTCTTCTCTGGTAAGCTGAGTAAGGTCAATGAAAGCCTCGCACAAAGAATGGCTGCACGTGCCACTTTCGACCGGACCATCGCAGAGACTGAGGCTGCGTACACCAAGGTAAGTGTCAGGCCTACCATTGCCAATGCTGTCCACCTCTCAATTGCCCTCACTAATTAGGTAAAATCAACTAATACCACTATTATTAAAGTAGAATTTGATCTACTGTATATTTCATGTAATTTGCTGCTCTTCCCCCAAAAGATCTTAGAGAGCTCTCAATCTCTGCTGAGTGTCCTGAAGAATGAAGCCGGAAACCTTGGGAAAGCGTCAGAGCCTCGCAAGAAAGAACACTAATGCAGAGGAAGTGGATTTTAAAAGACTGAACTTCAAAAGAAATGGTCATATTCGACTAATTGTATTTTTTTTTTAAAACAGGTATGTGGCGATTGTTTCCTTTGAAGCTATGCACACAGCATTCTGAATGTGATGGACAATAAAAGAGCTATTTGCAACATTGTAGAATGTCATGAGATCCCATAGATGTTCAACATTCTATTTATTTTCTATTTCTTTTATTCAATCATGATCAGGTTTCTTTGACATAATCAGAGAAACTTTTATTTAAAAAATCTGTACATTGTTGTGGTGGCACAGTGGTACACTGGTTAACACGTCCACTTGGCTTCAGCTTGCCTGCAACACCTTGTGTGGACAAGCGGAAGGGAAAATGGATGTTTTGTTGTTCCAATTCTTTTTTTTTTTTTCTTCTTCCTGTGCCACTGCAGTGAGCAATATTTTGCTTCTTTTTGCAAATGAGTCAAAATATTAGAAAACTCAGTAGGATACTATTACAAAACTGCAACCAAAATAATCGACGATAATTGAAATTAAAGTGACATATTGTTAAATCTGACAGCATCTGACAAAACTGAGCTTTAGGCAAGTTATTCGAAGTTGTGGTACTGGATGCCATCATTTATCTGACTGATTACTTTTGACACTTTAAAGTAGGTGTGTCAAACTCATTTTTTTCACGGGCCGCATTGTAGTCATAGCTTCTTTATGACTGTCAAGCCAAATAAATGTATGAGCACCTTATATTATATACAGTAAAAGCTACAAAACAAACTGACAAATAACTCGTTTTCAAATCAGACAAGTAAAAACTGGTCAAATATTTAAAAAAAAAAATATGATTAAAAGTGAAGACAATTTGCAATTCTAGAAATGACACACAAATTTGATGCACAATTTGTCTTCGCCGGCCACATCAAATGATGTTGTGGGCCGTATCTGCCCCCCCGGGCCTTGAGTTTGACACCGGTGCTTTAAAGTCATTCTAGTTCCCATTGTGGATTTTTAATCATTGGATTACACTTTCACACTTTGCAAATTATTTCAAACATACACACAGGAGATTTGCATTTTTGTATTTATTTATTGTACATCTGTACAAGTGTGACATCACTTTTGTTCAAATCATCAATAATTTTACACAGCCTAGACAATGCAGACTTTAAGACAAACAAATTTAAAGTGGAGAAAATGGAGTGTTTTACCACAATTGGATTCTTTTTTAAGAGTGAGTGAAAAAGAAGCCGGGAAAACATTGCTGGTTTTGTGTACAGTACGCTTTACAAGTTGTCGTTTCTGTTTGTCTTGATAATTGCCATTTTTTAAAGTTATTGCTGGTGTCAAACTGCTGGGAACTCCACTTTGGTCCTTTGGGTCGCAGATCGAAGACAAGAAAAAATATTCCTACAAAGAACTCGATGTGTCTTTTTCTGAAGGCAACGGTGAGCTGGGTTGCTCCACAGGTAGTGTTTTTAAAAAAAAAAAATAATTGTATCTTAACAACACAAAGTGTCCCCACATTTGCGAAGACATTTTGACCATTAAGTTGAGTGTTTAAACTATTCCTTACTTATTGGACTAATAGCGCATTTCTGTATATGTACTGTACTTTCAATGCTGAAATGCGCTGGAAACCAGAAAGAGTGAAGAAGTCCGTTCACTCAAAATAGAAGATAAAAATACATTCAGCCGTGTAAACTGGAATGTAAAAAAAGCATGACCTTCTGCATTCCAGTCTATAAAATTTGGTATATTTTGTTTAGTCAAGCTACTGTGTGGGACATAATAATAATAATACAATTGAGTGTTGAATAAACAGAGAAAAGAAAACCCCTCATTTTAAGTGCATGTAGTCTGTCACTGGCTATTCCTTCACATGAGGTGCAAAATAAAGCGAAAAGCACGACAGTGCAAAAAAAAAAAAAAAAATCTTGCATCCAAGACTGTATACCGGCAATTACAAGTCATTGGACTACCACAGAGTCTCTCAACATCATTGAAAAAGGTCATAGGGTGATGACGAGCAGAAAATAAAAGTTAATCATAATAATCTGGTGTCACAATAAATCTGTACAACAATACTGGCCAAGGTTGCATGGAAAGAAAGATGGAAGCAATTACAGCAACACTTTAATCACTTGGCATTATGAGTTAAAAAAAAAAAAAAAATGGAAACGCGGTGCATTCCTGTCAGTAAAAAACCCAAACATGTCTTAATTAAAACTTCACGTGACCAAAACATCACCTTTGTTTATTTTTAGTGGACCAGCTTTCTCCCGAAAGGAATGTGAAAGTAGATGATGTCTGATGTGGGCTGATTAGTGAACTCGCCCTCTACATTTACACGGAAAACATGATATAAAATGATGCATAAGCAGGTCCAAGACATGCAAACTTTAACATTGAGAAGCAATAAATACACAAGAAGCTTAGAAGGAGGATGCAGAGACATTCGGACGGGTGATATACTTTACGTCATACACCAGCAATACAGACATTTTTTGGCAAAAGGGCACTTTTTCCAAGCATTTATCAAAAAATGAGAGTTGCTACAAATAAAGAAAAACTTCCTCCAGGGTACGTGTTGATGTAGTTCATACTTGGCCTCCTCATTGTGAAGAACTGTGTTAAAGTTTGTCTGGTATTCTACCAACCATCCAGCAGCTTCAATACGGTTTGCCATAAAATACAAAAAAAAAAAAAAGCAATAGGAAGCTTTACAGTAAGCGGAACAACCTAAGCCGTTGGTTCAACTGAAACAAATCATGCACGTACAAAACCAAAAATTATGTGGCACCTTTCAGATTGTTATTTTGCATCGTTTTACTCCAAGCGAGAAAACGCAAACTTAAATTTACGGAGCTGTGTAACACTGTCACTGTGGCGTCACTTCCACATAGGCATTGGCAGCTTTTTGCTCTTATTGGAAGTTTGGACTAAAAGCCCGTATCGCCCAGATGCAAGTGTAAACTATTGTAGGATAAAAGAAAATCATGGGACGGATTGAAGAAAGAGACATCTATCTAGATGCTGATAAACTAGTTTAGTTTAGTTGGGATGTTTTGACAGATCAACTGTCCAGGATCTTTTTGGAAAAAAACAGTCCAGCTGCTTTTTAGGTTTGTCGACCAAAACGAATACGACGGAGTGTCCGACTTGGATGATTTTGTGGCGAGCGGCGATGGTACCCTGGCTTCTGTTCCCTGAAGGCCTCAGGGAACGTGCTTAAGCCAGGCAAAGTTAGGAGTGGTTCAGGTCCAGGTATGGCAGTCCTCGCTGGCGTTCGGTGTCGATCCCATTGGTCCAGTGGATCAGGTGCTACTTTTGTGCTGATTAGACCAAGTTGATCAGAAGTAGAGAGCTGGCTCGCTGCTGTAGTCTGACAGGGACGAACTGTCTGCTGGTGTTAGCTGAGGACCCCCAAAAAAATTATATAACAACAAACGTATTCACTTGCACAAGACAAATTTCACAACAAGTAGCTTTTTATACAGATTAGTGTTGCAGCTAACAATAGTTATAAGTCCTAACCGAATAATTGGATTTAAAATTATCTTTTGATTAGCATCACTGTCATATTTTCAAATGGAAAGGGCAAAAACTGAATTCACATTGTGATTCAGTTACAGGTTTGTTCCGTAAATGTCATAAAATAGGCAAAAATGTCGATCATCGTTGTCCGAAGTTAAATGTCTTCTTTTAATTTAACACAAAAAGAATCAGCTTTTATGAAGGACTGTGAAAATCTGAAATATTTTATTCTTGATGATTTGTCCATTCATTGTTGCACCTCTACTCCAGATAAAACATTTGTAAGTTTAACATTCAAGTATTTTTCTTACAAATATCTACAGTAGTTATGCCTTAATACTACAAAAGCATAAGTTAGTGATAGCAACGCAAGAGCGAAATTCACTCAAATTCATTCATTCAAATTACAAAATTCAGTTGCAGTATGGTTCCGGAATCTGATAATTGCTCTATGTTCCTAAATCCAAAGGATTTTGTGGTCGTACAAATGAAGAGTTACAGCACATAAAATAATTCTGAAATAGAGTAAAAAAAATGTGTAAATTTAACCTGAACGTATACAATGAAACCTCCACTTATGAATGTCCCTTCAACTTACGAACTTTTCCAGATACAAACCAAAGACTCAAGACTGTCAGGTCTCATTTACCGCATTTCCTTTTTGTCTCTACGCTTAGCTCAGCCACATTCCGTGTTTGTCTCGGTGTGTTAGCATATTGACGAGTTCATCCGGTTTTTTGTAGTCAATCATGTCTTCTAAGAAGGCCATTGCAAAAAGCAGCGAGGCTAGTCAGAAGAGGGTGTGGCAAAAATAGAAATTAAGCTTACGTAAATGGATTCTTCCCCACCTCCGGGCTCTCAAGCGCCTACTCTTATAGCAAATGATCACGTCTTTGAAGGTGAAGCACTTAAACACTAATTTTAAATTCATTCTAATAGGAAAAAAAAAAAATCACTTCCACTACAGACTAACCTATTGACCTACAAACTCGATCACGGAACAAATTCAGTTTGGGGGTCAAAGTTTTACTCTACACAGCCCATTGATGTGGCGGACAAAGGCAATAAAGGAATAAATGAATGAATAAATAAATACAAATGTTTTCCAAATACCGCTACTTCCAGACATATTTATTCATTGCTCTTATTTATTTGTTGTATGTGCCTTCTTGTTTTATCTTTTAGTGTTGTTTACTTGAATGTTTTGTTTGTCCGTGGACCAATATAATATAATATAATATAATATAATATAATATAATACATGTCTTACCGTGGGGTAGTAGGCAACTAAATTTCGATCTCTTTGTGTGTCTTGGCATGTGAAGAAATTGACAATAAAGCAGACTTTGACATAATATCCGTTAAACTGTATTGAGATCAGTTGAAAATAACTTGAAAATGCTTTGCATTTTAGACATGAACCTTCCGATATAAATTGTACTGACAAAAAAAAAGTCTTCAAAACCTGCACCTGGTTGAACTAACCTAATTTTTGAGTAATTTCTTACCTTCCCAATAACATTTGTATATGCTCTTTAATTTGACCTCATTGCTCCTTGGGGGTATCAAAAGTCAAACTACAGAACACACATAATGGGCTGACAAAAAATAAAAAAAAAGATGCTGAACTCTCACCATGACATCCTCTGTTGTCTGTGTTTGGTGTGAAGAGGCCTCCTCCTTATTAACATTGTCTTCTTGCTTGTATTCTTGCCAGGTGCTGAAGTCTATCGAGTGCTTGGGAACGTAGTTTGCAAGGTCTACACATAAAAACATAGACATAGTATTGTTGATAATACTTAACTTGCAAACAAAATTTTGTTTGTCTATATTATGCATGTTGCCCCCATGACTGCGTGGGTTTCATCCGTGAACTGCGTTTTCTTCCAACGTTCAAAAAACAGTCATGGGAGGCCGATTGAACAAGATTGAATTCACGTGTGCCCTGTGATTTGCTGGAGACTGGTTCAGAGATTACACCGCCAAAGTCAGGTCAAATGGGCTCCTGTGCACCCGCCACCCTCAGGAGGACATGCGGTTTAGAAAAACTGGAGGGATGGGTATTATAAGAGTGGGTGACTATTTATTTTTTTGTACCGAGAAAATACACAATCATTTCTTATTAATAATAAGAATGCTTGCATCTAATTTTGATCATTCAAGCCCCACAACTTTTTTTTTTTTGGTTGTTGTTGAAAATGTAGTGCAGAAGGAGTCCACTATGGGTCACTATTCTCACACTTACATCATCTCTAATAGGCGTTAAACTTGCCCACTGCGACATCAATTAAACAATAGCTCACCATTGCTGCTGTTAGTCTGTGTGGGGGAGCTTGTGAAACTGGGACGAGGGATGTGGATGCGTCCCACCATGCTGGGCAGTTCTTCGGTGACCTTTGTTTCACGTTTGTCCTCGTCTGCCTCCTCGCCGCTGTCCCACGTGCTGCTTTCTGACGGGTACTCATACGTACTGTGGAGACTTGACTCATTGAAGGATATCTTCAGCTAAATGAGACACAATTTAAAAATAACATTAAATTCATTGTTTAACTTTTGCAAGAAAACAATTATGATCGTAACTATGCTACACAACAAATGTGACAAGCAGACAGGTGGAAGGTAGGGGGTTCTGGTTTCGGTTTTTTGTTTGAGGCTTGTAGCACAGGCCAAAAATGCAACACTGGAGCCGAGAAATTAAAGTGAAGCAAGCAGTAAAGAATGCACAATACTGTTTATTTCAAATAAATGTTCAAGTTCAAATAAATGG
This sequence comes from Syngnathus leptorhynchus, assembly GCF_054491065.1. Lineage (NCBI taxonomy): Eukaryota > Metazoa > Chordata > Actinopteri > Syngnathiformes > Syngnathidae > Syngnathus > Syngnathus leptorhynchus. The sequence goes on along the minus strand of NC_141206.1, from coordinate 3,493,015 downwards.
TTCATAAGCACAACGATAAAATAACTGCAAACAATATTCGGATATTCTGTAAATTGACACCTACAATCAAATTTATGTCATTTAAATTATCCAGGCATGGGAGAACAAATTTGAAAACACTGGGAGATCATGCAAACCTTCCACATGGGGGCCTGGGATGAGATCTAAACCCACCATGCTGCTCAATTCTTACTCTAATTGGCGAAAATGGAATAGTGTTTGCCTAGCAATCATAAACATTAGGGCTGTGCCAGATACTGGTATTGATACCGATACCAGCTTTATTATAAGGTATTGCCAATACCAGTATCGTCCACCCTCTCATAGCCGTTTTCAGGATCAAGAAATGAGAAATTAAAGGTATAGAAAATTGGCATTGATTTCATGCAATTTTAAAGACCATTGCTATATTAGCATTAAATAGGTCTTTCTTGAACACTATATGTCATTGTTTTGGGTGGAAAGTTCCTGTCTCATAACTACAAGTTGTATCAGTCCTTAGTATGCCTATTTGAGACTACATTGAGTGACTGAGTACTCATACTGGTATTGGTCTGAAAAACGTGGTAGGTCCCATTGGTGGACTTAACCAAACCTCCCGCAGCTGTTGACTGACCACTTGCTGGGTCTTCTGGCTGGTAAATCAGGACTAAAAAATAAATAAATAAATAAATAAAAAGTCTGATGTCTTCTCATTTAAAGCCCATATTTGATTGTATTGGCGACAAGCATTTAATCTCTTGCTTTCATTACCGCGAACAAGAACAACAGTTTAGTACTTCCTTACAATGCTGTGATTAGACAGTCTTATCGCACGGCACAGCCCTTTGCTCACAGCCATAACACGTCAGGTGTTCTTATTTGACGCTGCTTTTCAAATCGGGTAACCAATGTGCACTTTGTTCAGACCACTGGCTATATTGGGGAAAAAAACCAAACATATATATATATATATATATATATATATATATATATATATATATATATATATATATATATATATATATATATATATATATATATATATATATATATATATATATATATATATATATATATGTGTATAATGGCACCACCTTAATTCGAGCCATGGAAAAAAACAAAACTGTTACAATCTCTGGCTATATGCCTGTATTATGGACAATGACAACAAAGTTTAACCTAATCTAATCACTGCAGGCAAGGTATCAGGAAGTAACCTATGAGCTACTGTGAATGTGACTCAGCCACCTTTACATCTGTGGGGAAATTGAATTCAACAAATGTGTGCCCACCCTAATTAACAGTGGAATATACTGTTATCCATATTTACACTCTGTATTAAAGCTTTATTTGTGAATGAATTCCTATACTAAATGTATGTAAAACTTGCACTTTATTATAATTAAATGCCCCCTTTTTAAGCCAGTTTTCATATGGAAAACACCAGTGGTTTTGGCGATTCTGTTTACGATGTGCTCCGTAATTAATACTGGACAATTTCCCACGACACAGCTGAACATCTTTCACGGCACACAAGTGTGGTTGGGAAACACTGACCTATACGATCAACGGCTTTTCTGTTGAGTTGTCTGTACTGACTAAAGGAGTCAGCTGACTTCGCGTTGCTGCAACCAAGACCTCAATCTGCTCTAATCTCCATCACAAGGCCACGAGCCAACAAAGGTCCTTCATCCTTGTCACCATTTCCTAGTTAGCACCTCAGCTAAAATGTTCGTAGCGTTTGATTTGGGAAGTACAGTCCTCCAAATTTGGTAAAAACTTCAACAATGTCAGATAGGTGGGGCCTGCCGGAGACCATTACCATCTACCAATTTGCTGAATGATGCAATGATGTGGACCACAAAATAATTAGTAACAGTGATAACTAATAGTCAATCACAAATGAAAAAGAAGTACTTACTGTATTTTTCGCACCATAAAGCATTAAAAGCTGTTAATGTTCTCAAAAACCGAAGGTGCGCCTTTTGTGTGGACTGTCTTCCAAAATCTGTAAATGTTAAGTTGCCACAGGGCGATGTAGACGTAACGTAATATGTAGACCCGATGAACCAATCAGAGGACGTAAAATACATAGACCGGGCCGGTAAACCAATCAATCAGGACTATACATATTCAAAGAGTAGGTGCCTCAGCCGCCATTGATAAATAAATATTATTGGTTTGTGTAGAGCAAATAGCATTAGGACGAGTTTATAAATGCACGTAAAAAACAAACAACACATTGACAGCCTTTAAAATTAGATTTACAAACAAGTGCTTCAAAAATGAAAAGTGAATCATAAAATTATACTTGCATCATTCCAAAATTACCTCTAATAAAAGAACCACAGCTCCTTATTTAATTTTTTTTTTTGTATACTAAGCTTACAAACCCCATCAAGTCATTTTCTTATAAAGAACTTCTATATGAAGTATGAAAGAGATTGAGTTTTGGCTCTAAAATTAATCTATGGTATTGCGTTTAATTTATTTATTTGCAACCCTCACAGCTAATTTGTTCTACAGGTGACAGCGTAAAATCGTTTTGAATCAGTAGTAATATTTCAAATGATTGTTTTAAGGTAGAACAAGCACATTCATATTGAAGTGTAGCGTCAGTAGCGTCAGCCCTAGACATCCAATGGCAAACATCTTGTATTACTCTTTTATTTTTGCTGTTTTCCTAAAATAATGTTGATTGAAAAAGACACGTGAAATCAATGCTAATAAAAGTGCTACATTTTACCATACTGAGCCATTAAATAGTTGGTTCCTTGATTCTGACAGTGACTTGTTTTCTAGCATCATAGCACACAGTCTCAGAGGAATTCTTAAGCAAAGAGCTAGTCTATGAATAGGTCAAGCTCTCTTCTGGGACCACTTTGTCTTTTACATTGCCTTTTATCTAAAAATTCTCACATTGCATTTAACCTATAAGACTACACCGGAGAAATGTAATATTGCTAATGGTTGTTGGGATTAGGTGACAAAATCTGCCTTCTGGAGGGAAAAGTGAGTCTTTCTGTTCTGTGGGATATAAGTGGGGGCCCAACGCTGAAGGATTCCTCATTTAGCATAGTGTGCTCAGTCAGTGATCTGGAATATGGGCAGACTAACAACTCTTTCATTGTGTCGCTTTTGTTTTCCTATTCATCAAAGACTGGATGCCTCAGGATGAGCATGAATGGAAGAGGAAGCGAGTGTGGCAGTTTTATGTCTTTGCTTGTGAAGAGTTTAAGACCAACACAAAATTCAGCTTAGTTAATAAACATAAAAAAGAACAATCGCCATTTTAAAAATGTGCACTACGGTAGTAGATTTACAGGATGTGTAAAATAGTAGAATATATCAAAGAAACATGAATCCAATTTGCAAGTTTAATTTCACAAAAACATTTATAAAAAAAAAAAAAAAAAAGCCTTTAAATTTGCACAAGGCAGGGGAGTTCCAGATGCAATCTTGCGTCATATGTTTAGTCTCCCGGCCCCACAACATTTTTTTTTTTTTTTTACATGATGGGTCTGTCTTGACATTAAGTGATGAAAGCTGACTTGCATTTAAATCAGTAAAATCACAGCACTGCCCTAAACCTTTGTCTTGATTTATTAGGTATATTTTCAGTTGATTTTTGAAACTCATGTCAATAGGGGTCTAATTTGCAAAAGGTTTGCACATGCAAAAAACTGTCGCAAAATTTTATTGAACAGCCAACCGTTCCACTATTACTTCCAATTTCATTCTTTCAAATTTTACTTTGCAGTTGTCTCGCAAATTTTTATGGTGAGAATCAGAGGTACTTAGAGCGCAAAACCTTTTTCACCACTCAGCATCCACTATTTGGGAACTTCTTAAAAGATGTCATTGCCAACTTGCGACAGACTACAAACCAGTCCAGGGTAAACCCTGCGTCAATCAAGAGCCTTCCGTTTCCCTCCCATCTTAATGAGTCCAAGCACTCTAGAAAGTCATCTTTGAGTTTTGCCAAATGTTATGGGTCTTATTTCTGTTATTAGCATTGAATTTTACTATCTTAGTAAGGAAAATACCAGAGTTATCCATCCATCCATTTTCTTTACCGCTTTTCCCCACAGGGATGGCGGGCATGCTGGAGCCTATCCTAGCAGTCATCGGGGGACACTATGAACCGGATGCCAGCCAATCGCAGGGCACACAGAAATGAACAACCATACACACTCGCACTCACACCTAGGGGCTCAATCAGCCTACGATGAATGTATTAAGGCAGGGGTGTCAAGCTCATTTTTTTTCGCGGGCCGCATTGTAGTCATAGGTTCTTTCGGAAGGCCATTATGACTGTCAACCCAAATAAATATATGAGCACCTCATATTATATACAGTAAAAGCTACCAAACAAACTGACAAGTAACTTGTTTTCAAATCAGATGAGTAAAAACTGGTCAAATATTAAAAAAGAAAAAGATATTCAAAGCAAAGACAATTTGAAATTCTAGTAATGACACACGAATTTGATGCACAATTTGTCTTCGCGAGCCACATAAAATGCGGCGGGCCCTATCTGGCCCCCGGGCCTTGAGTTTGACACCTGTGTATTAAGGCATACGGGAGGAAACCGGACTGCTTGGAGAAAACCCACACGGGGAGAACATGCAAACTCCACACAGAGAGAGCCGGAGGTGGAATTGAACCCGCACCCTTCAAATTTTGAGGTGGATGTGCTAACCAGTGCTGCCTACAAAGAGCCATACAAATCAAACTAATGCTTTCATGAGTTCTGGAATTGGCAACATGACAGCTGTGCAGGGACTTCATTTTTTCATGCCAAGTAATGTTGCACGTCCTAAACTAGCAAAAGGTTCTTCCTAATAAACACACACGCACACACACGCACACACACGCACACAGGTTCTTTGCTAATCGGATTGAACTGCAGAGTCACAACCTAAAGTAGCTCTGGTTGACAACAGGTTATTGTATTGTATTTATATGATTTTTGTCTGACTAGCAGTGCAGCGTGTTAAAAACATAGGTCAAGTTGACGAGAGGGGTGGGAATGTGTCTTCATTGGCTACTGAAGGCACACATGGAAAAGTATGCATGATTATGTTTACCTCTGGCATATGCAGTACATTGAAACTGAAATGTTTTGCAACTATGGGCACGTTAAGGTGTATGGCGGCTTAGAGGAGAAGGGCCCATGATTAGTGATGTGATTAGAGCTAAGCTCCTGCCAGCTAGATAATATTAGACTAGCAAAGCATGTACAGCAGGTGAAGAGTTTAAATGAAGCTGCATGAGTGCCTGAGGTTAATAACGCTAAAGTAAGCATGTGTTCATACCAAATAAGTATTGCAATACTTGCGTAACAACCTAGTCCTAATAGTAAGATTATGGCTGCAGAAATCTGCCAGATAATGTCGCACCATGTGCATAACAGGAATAGTGGGCAATTATGAAAAAAATATTACAATTATTTTGGCTAACTTGTTCTCAAACCATTTATAGCAATTGCAAACTTTTAATCATGGTGGCATACTTTATTACAACATATCTAGAAAATCTACTCTACAATTTGTTTCCGTTTAGTTTACATAATTTAGTAAATAATGCAACATGTTACTATGAATTGTAACATCAACCAGCAATGCTCAACACATTGCAGGCAGAAAAGAAGAATTGACCTGGATGTTACTATTTTACACACAATCTAAAGTTACGACAACAATATAAATGTGCACGTTACATATGACACACATTCAACTACTGGCAACACAAACACATATTTGATAAGGATTAATGTCCAATAACTTCATGTATAAAATGTATTGCTCCATGCAATGCAGTCACCGCGTTTTACGTTTACTGGCATCGCAACCCCTCGCCACCCAAAAAAAAAAAAAAAATCGAGTATGTATGTTCTGTGTTGAGAGCACAGGTCACCATATTGTTTGAGAATGAAGCTTCCTGATATATTAGTTAGATGGCCTCCTTTTAAGCAAAATCATCTCTTGCTATTCAGAACTCTACATGCGCTCGAGGCGTTGGCACATTTCTCAGTAAATATGAGGTTGGATCAGATATGCTGTTTCTTAAACCGATCCACTATCGAGCATTACAACACTGATTTTAGTGTGTGGAAGGAAGCTCACTCAGCCGTGTAGGTGTCTGATGTTTGCAGATATGGCACTCAGTAGAGCCAGTAAGCATCTGTGTTTACACTGTCAAGTCTCAAGATAGTGTGAGTTGATGCTCTTGTCGTATTCTCTTTGGAGATGTAGATGAGTGTGAGTGGATCAGATGATGAGATGTGGATGAGTGGTTGTGTATTGCATCTTCAAACAAATGTATTAATGTACACATACGTGCATTGAAAATATGCAACAGTAAGAGCCCTAGTTCAAGCATCTTCATGACATTTCAGTTTTCCGTCATCATTACCACTCACGACAGCTTTTTTTTAAATTTTTTTTATTGCGACGTCAACACTGACGTAGCGATCGGTGTGAGTCAGACAGAGAAAGTGTGCGCCTATACCCGGGAAAGCTAATGACTGGATAGAATGGCCACAGCCTGAGTTGTCATGGCGACAGGCGCCATGGTTATATGACAAGAGGGAAATGGGAGAGTGGAGGAAGCAGAGCCTTAGGGTGAAAATAAACAGAGGAATAGCGTCAATCATCATGAAAGCAATGTTTAAGAATATCAACACTTCACAAGAAATCTGATTTATGAAACACTCGGAACTATAAATGAAAACATTTAGGCAGTCTGCACACTGTGACAGACCAAATACAAATCAGAAACATTATTATTTTTTTTTTTTTATCATAAAGGGCAAAGGGAGGGTGGCAAACACTGCTGCTGAATCCGTTTTTCACAAGATTTGACGTTCAAATACAGCATACGCAAGTTCAATAAGAGGTAACAAAAAAAAAGTTTTCAGTCTGCACCTACCACCATTTGCTCAGTTTCTGCTTTTAGTCTATTTATTTTCTTACTTGAGCACATGAAACAGCACATGCATAGGACACACACGCACACACACACAGACACACACAACACAAAATTAAACATGTTTACTATGACAAAGGGGCTTCACTAGTTGAATTCACTAACATCATACCAACATTACAGGGTTGTGCACGTACCCGAGGACTGTGTAGGAAAACAAACCCAAGTATGACTTCTTGAGAATATTGCAAAGAACTATAGTCTGTATATATTTATAGTCTACTATATTTTCACGAGTGGGCGTGTGCGCAGCCAAAAAGTGACGAGAGAATTTATATAAATGGTTTGCACCGACTACAATAATACAAAGCACTTGCCGTGGAGCTTCTACTAGCCAGTAGGTATTTGTCATCCAAATGACTACTTTCCATTTTGTGCAGTAGATTGTATTATGTTTGTACTTAATACTTATACAAAGTAATAATTTAAAAGACTTTCACCTTGTTTTTTCTTCATTTGATTGATGATGTATAGTTTACATGTTTGTAACAACATTTCTAGTCTCGTCACCAGCAAACCCATGCTACAAAAACTCGGTGGTTTCGCACAAACAGTGCAACTTAGAGTTGCAATAGCCTGGGGTAGGGTGAAAGGAAGTAAGATTTGAGGGCCTTTAAAAAAAATCTCTCGTGTATGATACGTATTTATGCTGTAACCACAGCTCTTTCCTTCCTACATAGCTGCAAACATATTCTATCCCATTTATGTGGAGGGTCTTGTCAAGTTGGAGGTCTCCTAAGATGTGTGTGTGTTCATGTACTTGAGGGGGGATGGTGTTGCCAATCAGGGTCAACAATTACATCAGTGAATGCGTTGACATATTTGTTAAATACCTCAACTATGTAATGTTTAAATTCATTATGTTGAATATCTACAATCAACAAAACTGGAAATTTATGATGGGAAATAGCGATTCTATTCAAATTGAGACAAAATCTTGTTTTAGTTAACTATTTTGTCAGCATTATGATGATATGGCACTTGAATATGGCAAATACAAAAACACAATTAATACAAAGACAGTTGGTATCAAGGCCAACATTAGAAAAGAGGCAAAACATGTTTCCCACAACTATTGGCAATCAATCTTTGCCTGCAGCAGTTTGCCGTTCCAATACTTTAAGGGGGCACTGCCACTCCCACCATTTTAATTTTTATTTGAACTACTCTTCATCTCGCTTCATAAGTTAGCCCATATATGAACTGATATATTTTATTTTTGTAAATAGAAGGGATGGAGTGTTTCAGGAAGTGTACGGGAGGAGAAATGGGGAATGTCTGCCGAGTTGTAAATAATTAAACACAATGGACTTTCACACCTATAGCACTCGCGCATGACGTAAAGGCATCACCGTGCCCTTTTTGTGAGCCTTCCTGTGTTACAGGGGACTTAAAACAATTAATCTCATTTCTATTTTGAACCTGATGTAGAACATGGCATTTAAGATCAACTAAAATAACACATATTCATAGACACACACACAATGGTTTCGACAAACAAAGGAAGTTGAGCGATACCACAACAGCAGCAACGTACTCGTCAATAAGAGGAGTGACTCACTGGTACAGTATTCCTTCAGAAGAAGATGAACACCGCCCTTTTTAGGAATGACTTCTTTTTAATGTGTACTACACATCTGTAAAGGTTTGTATATTATCATCATATATTTTAGTACCTCTTGTTTTAATGTAACATCACCATCATGGATCAACATACCGTAATTTCCGGACTATAAGGCGCACCTAAAAACCTAAAATTTTCTCAAAAGCCGTCAGTGCGCCTTATAGTCCGGTGCGCCATATATATGGACCACATTCCTAAATTTAAACTGACCCGAAGCATTGTGTCAATAAATCAATCATAATTGGCCCGCTGAAGACGATGAATCATGAATCAAAAAGACTATGGATCATTATTTAGTGATTATAAAGTAATTTGTTGCATCTGAAGTTGAAATAAAAAAGATAAAATGGAGATTAATTTGATTTGGATTAAAAATCTGACATGATGTATTAAGGGTGCGCCTTATAGTCTGATGCGCCTTATATAGGGACACAGTTTTAAAATGGGCCATTCACTGAAGGTGCGCCTTATAGTCCGGTGCGTCTTATAGTCCGGAAAATACGGTACTAGCCCTTCCAAGTTACCGGTAAGCTAATTAGGCGAGTTTGCACGAGGTGATACAGTTGTTTTATTACATTTGCACTATGTTGCTTTATGTGATATGTACGATCTATGTACCAGGTTGAAATGTACAGCCAACCGCTCATAATGATAGTAAATTCTGTGGGGACCTCTACCTATATTGTGTTTCCTAACCATAATCTAAAAAATGCAGCTCGGGGGGAAAATAGGGGTGGGTGAAAATATTGTCTGCGTTTACACTAACATAATGCCTTTAACCTGATTAGAGTTGGGATTAAAATTCTGATCGGATGCACTGTTGATCGGAATGGCCTTGATCCGATCAGAATATTCCACCTGGGGTGTGTACATGATGCATTTTCATTCCGATCAGGCTTTTAATCTGAATGAATGTGTCGATGTAAACATAGCCATTGAATCACCGCTGGACCTGTGAGGAGCACTTTGGACGTGATTGGCATTGTATGGAAGCGAGCGCCTTCTACTTTTAAATCTGACATTTTTGGTAATTTTGTATTTCCCTGTAAATTTGCCTGCAGAATTTAACACAGTCAATAACAGAAGATAACAAGTTTCTGGTCGTGTGCAAATGCAAGGACCTTTGACCATAGAATGTTGTGTAAAACCAGCAATTTAAGGAGAAGCTATAGATTGCAGATATGCACAAAGGAAGATGGACACGCCCCTTTTGAACTGTGTCACTGCTTTCCAATTACAACAGGAGTACTGGGAATAATATTTAAGATTGTTCTTATTAGATTATTTTTTTACTTTTTTACTTCATAAACAACAAAGGTTATGGAAACATTTTTATGCTCAGGTGCTCTATTGTTGAAAAAGAAAATGTGACATAACATACCATATATGTTGACATAACTAGGTTAAATATTGCAAAATTGTCCAAATTTACTCTGAATTTTTTGTAAATTTGTACTTCTTACTAAATCGTTATCAGAGCATTTACCTCAAGATCAAATCAAATCAAAATTGAAAGAGTAGATATAATTCTCAACACAAATATTCAATAACCACAAATGGAAGGGTTACTACGCATTGTGCAACATCATTGCAATCCTCTTTCTCATTACATTGTCTGGGCAAAGATGAATGCCTCATTCCCACAATGACCAGTCTACAAAAGCAAAACATTAAAACGAAACCACTCCACCCAGTCTACGTATTGCTACCAGATGTATCTTGACATCATTTTCGAATGGGGGAGGACTGTGGTAAAGTACAAAAAAAAGCCCTTATCCAATCAATAATACGCAGATGGAAAGTGACTCAATCCTGGGCTATAAATTTCACTAGAAAGCTCAAACTGATTTTATTCAAATGCAAGCATATCGTTGTTCAAGGAAGCTGCACTTGACCTACATATCTTCCACTTTCCAATAAAAAGATGAGTGGAGGAGATGTGGATAAAAAAGCAGGACATTGCGAGGTGGGCCAGCATTCTATGCAGACCGCTCCATTTGGTTAAAATGAGAGTATACAGCAGGACTTGATGTGGAATAATATATTTTCTGGAAAATGTAAAGATAGAACTTATGTTCTACTTTAGTAAAGCCATAAAGTGCGGAACATTCTTTTTAAGCCTTATAATAAAAAAAAAAAGAAAAGGTTGATTTTGCAGGGAAAAACACAACCCAGCCCAAAGCTGGGCAATGTTCGGCGACTGCTTGAACACAGAACAAAAATTCCACACAAATTATACTGGTCAAAGGGGGGCCTTGATGCTTTTCTAATTGCTCGTGCAGTCCGCCTGCCAGAAAGAAAAGGATGGGAGAAAAATTGACCGAGAGGTGAAAAGAGCCAACAGAAAGAAAAGGAGCAATGAATGAGAGAATTCAGTATATCTTCATAAGACAATGCTGTTACATAAGGTGTGTTGAAATATTGCTTTGACAATCTTGAACTAATATCTTCCACTGTAAAGTTCACATTTGCACCCAAGAACTGTTCAAGCACAAAGTATTATATTCATCATGATAATGTAGTCAAAGTGCCCTCAGTAGAGGACAGATCTTTACAAAGGCCCTGAAGGAGTCAGTAATATAAGAAGCTGTCAAAATTAACCAATTAGTCAACAAGTAATCAATTATCAAATTAATCGACAACTATTCTAATCATCAAGTAATCGCTTAGAGCTCATTTTTACCTTAGAATGGTTCAAATCGTCTAATGTCAGCCTCTCATCAACAAATTCATACATTTTATCGTGACAGCCCTAGTAATATCTGCTGTTTTTCATAGATCAAACTTGTTGATACAATCATAATTTAAAAACATACTAACTCTGCAACGCAAGCGTTATGCTACCATGATACAAACATACACAGATATGAGTTGATGGAGGTGTGAGCCTGGACCCATCCCTCAAGTTACTGGGTTGTTCCTCAGCCTCTTTTTGTATTTTTATATCTATATATATTTTACATATATGTATTTTTTTTTTTTATATTGCTTAAATTTTCTAGAAATACATTGCTTAATTGTGTCATCAAACGAACACACAGTGATAGGAAAGCATGCTTCGAGGAGGCATCCTGGAAAATATCAGATCATTAGCTAGTTTAAAATGAACGAGGTTGGCAGAAAAGATGATTATAATGGATTCAAGCACACGCTCTCCATTTGATAGAAAAAAAAATACAAAAACGAGTAGGTGGGCTGCGTTTACTCTATTTCTCTGCTTAAAAGAGGTTGGCGTTGGAAAGCAGAGGATTACAGCATGCCAGGTCAAGAAAACCCTAAAACAGGTCACCATTGTGAGAGGCTGAAACACCCGCCTTGATCTATTTGCAGACAAATTCATTGGTAAAGTGATGTAACTATACTATATAGTGTGCAGCGAGACTGAGTGGGTCATCAACTTATAAACTAAACCGATATTGCCATGGTTACCTCTTTCTTATACACCACGAAACACCAAGCTAAAAAAAAACAATACGAGCGCCACAAAATGAAGCTAAAAATAATCCTTGACATGCAGGTTAATTGAGTGCCGCACTTGTCTGACAATCATAAACTCCTGGAGCAATTCATCATGATCAATTGAAGGCCTTTTGAACATAATATGGAAACACTTTAAGCAAGCGTCACCAGAACCAGACTTTGCTACCATCTAATTATAACACATTATCAATGTAATAGCTTTAACTGTACAACAGCTTCTTTCTTGGCTGAATACCCTTCACTTCTTGAAAAAAAGAACTGTGCTTTAATGAGATTGTGCAGCCAGCTTTTGCAGGGCTGTGAGCCAAAAAAAATAATAAAAAATGCTACGCGTGAGTGGTGAGGCCACACCTCTTGATAGTCTGCTGCAAAGGGCAATTCAAGTGTGGCAAGTGACAATTTGTAATTGTCGGCACAACCCTGAGCAACCAGGGGGAAGCAAATGCAACTAGAGTTTTTCCTGTGACTGGCAGGTTCTATAGAACTTGGATCAGATCAAACTTTAATGATGCTTGATAGTTTTTTTTTTCCTTTTGTTCTAACTTTTATTTATTTATGTCATTCATTTTAGAGAAAGTTTGTTGGTTTATAAAAGTTTGCATTTTTTCCAAAAACGCTTCATTAATTTTAGTATGGTTTTTTTTTTTTAGAGTATTTATGAGTGCAAGATTTTAAAAATAAGGTCACCAAGTGTTGTAAATTAAAATAGACTACAATTCTCAAACTCCCTTTCATCTTTAGTTTTGGATGTACAGTAATACCGAATTAAATACATTTGAAATGAACCCCACAATCTTATGTACGATATGAAAATCAAAACAAAGGACATTCAGTACAGTTACTTTTTGTTCATTTTACAAACAAATTGTTAATTTAGTTCGTTTTAATTTTCACATATTTCTTTGAAGAAAATTTTTTATTTCAATTTTAGTTGTTGCACTAGTCCCATTAACTCCAATAGTTATAATATTGCTCTATAGAAAATAGTCAACTTTATTAGTTTTCCAGCTGCTGCATATTAATACTGCTAGGATTAGTGTTCAACAATTAATTTAACATTAAAACAATATTGCAATTCAGTAGAATGCAATTGTCAAATCGCACAGTCTGCACTTTGGACCCCTGCTTTACTTTGGTTGGTCTGTAGGCTTACATTTTTTAAATATAATTAATTAGTCATAATTTATATATTTAGTTATATCATGTCTAGAAAAGTTTTCTGCTTAAGAACTGGTCCATATATTCATATTGACTCATGAAATGATTTAGTGAAAGTTTTCAGATTTGTTTGCATTGCTGTAATTTGATTTATATATATATATATATATATATATATATATATATATATATATATATATAAGATAAATGATATTCCACATTTGTTTCGTTTACGTAACATTTGTAAATCTTACCTTCTTGTTGCCAAGGGTGCCCGACTTGGAAAGACAGGACTTTCCAAGGGAAAGGTACCCACCGATGACCTCAATCTCGTCTACAGCTGGGTAGCGTTTCTTAAGCAGAGAGCCCAGTTGACTGTATGGGGCCTGAGGGGGCGTAGATCCCGGTGAGGCGTCACTTGAGGGATCTTCTTGAGGTTCAGGTGAACTCGGCTTAACCTCAGCCTCCGCCCGGCGTTTAGGCACCACAGTAAAAGTGTTCCCCTTCCTCCTCTGCGCTATGGGGCTGTGCGCAGGGCCACGAAGTGGGGATCCCACATCAATGTCATCTATGTTTGTGACAGGCAGATGTTCTGCAGGAGGAGCTACTACAGCAGTTGTGGGGGGAGGTGAAGGGTCCTGTGAAAGGGCAGGTGGAGACAAAGTGGGTGATAATGGGACAACTGGAGAAGAGGGAGGAGAAGTCAAGGCAGGTGGAGAAAGTGTGGTAGGAGATGGAGACAGATTCTGCGAGAGCATAGGCGATGAAGGAGATGTGGCAACAGGCGGAAGTGAGTGGGGCGTACACAGCCGCGCCACTTCCTTGTCGTTTTTTGCATCCTTCAGTTTTTGGAGCATTACTGCAGGTGTAGATATGTGAGAAGATGACACTCCTGACACAGGCTGCTCTGCCACTCTGTGAGAAGGAGACGTTATAGCAGGGCTAGGTGATGCCGTGTGGCCACTTTCAAGTGTGGCTGCAAGATGTCGCTTGGGAATCACCATGAAAGAGTTTTTAGACTGGATACGCAGATTTGCCAGGGCCCGTGCCTGAGTATCTTCATCAGGTATTCGGGAGAGGTCTGGCTTAGGGGACGGACAAATTTCAAAGTCACGTGACTTGTGCAACACCTTGGATGAGACGGCGTGACGATTCTGCGTTGATGATGGCACCGTAGAATTGAGGATCACCTCCGAAATCATCTTGAGCACCTCGTCTGGTTCATCTCTTGGTGTGGCCGCTGTCCCATGATCGCCGCTCTCTTCAAGTCGCTGCCGGAAGGAGGACGCCGGTTTAGAAGATTCAATTTTGTGCTGAGAACCGGCCGTCTCAAGTACGGGAGAATGTGGTTTTGCTTTTGGAGAACTCAGGAGGACAGGCGATGACGACTGCTTGCTGCTCAAGTTTTTGCCCCAATCTGTTTTGGGCTTTGGCATCAGATCGAGCTGCGGCTTGGCCCGGCTTCTCTGTCTTCTGATGGCACTTCCATCTAGATCTAACAGGTTCTCTGTGCTGTGAGACTTTTTCTGCAGCTTCCCGTAGTTGGAGTCAAATTTCTGCAGTATTCGGCTCACCATCCCTTGACCCTCACATGATGGGTCTCTGTGGTTCGGTCGACCGAGGGTGCTCAAGTTCTCCTCGCTCTTGCTCAACGTAGTGTCATAAATGACCACTTCCTTTGCTCTTATTTCAGTTATAGCATTCCCTCTTCTGTCCAACAGCTCATTCATTGAGCTATAACCGTTTTGTTGCCAAATGGGACTTTTTACTCCTTCGCCGTCAGGAGCGTAATCGGGATCCGACTCGATTATGAGAATATTCTCTGCTCGGATTGTCCGTATTCCAGGAACATTACCATAAAGCTCCAAAATGTGTTGGATCGGACGAGTGGCGTTTTCCCTGTCCTGTCGCCTCCGTCGCTCCTTCTCCAGCTTGATGAAGGGGTTCTGTTCCAGCGGGCCCAGACTCTCCTGGAGCACCAAGCTCTCTTGTCCGTCAACTTGACTTCTCGTTGTCCCTTCTTCCAAAGCCACCGGTCTTTTTTCTTTGTTGTTGGCGATGTGCTGACTGGTCGTTGTATTGGAATAGTTTCGTCCGGTGTGCGACTCGTCTCGGTTAGGTACGCCACTATTGGCACCGTTAAGCGTTTGTTCCCCGTTACTGCATTTTAGACTCCCACCTGCACCATTCTCCGTGGTAACGGCTCCCCCTGAGCCCCCGCTCTTCGCCTTCCTCCTCTCCAAGATCTCTCGCTTCCAGGCCGGCATCCTCGGGCTCTCTTGTCCATTCTCCTTGCGGGCGTACCTTAACTCTCCTCCGCCAGACATTGCGTTGCGGGGATTACGCGGGGAAGGTGGTGTAGAGGAGGCAGGCTTCACTGCCGTCTTGCCGCGGCCTGGTGCAGCTACGTAACCTGCGTTCGACTGTACCTGCGGTGTCGTTCACAGTGCGATCCCACACATCTCTGTACCCTCTCTTTTTCTTTTCTCGAATCTCACCGCTTCCGTCCCTCCGCTCGGTTTTCCGCGAACGCCGCCCCGCCTCTCCGCCGCAGTAAAAGCTACACTTCCAGGTTCCTCTTCGCTTCTTGATTGGCTGCTTGGTCCTGCAAACACACCCATTTCGTCACAGTGGCGCAAAACCACACCCGTTTCTATTGTTGACTGGGCCAAAAGGATCTGTCAATCAAACGGTGTGGCTTTCAAGATCACCTGACTTTTCTTGATGATTTTTTTTTTAAAGCGTTCTTTACATCTGCATAAATAAAACAACCTTCGTTTAAAAGTAGACAGAAAAACGAGGGAATAACTGCAGAAACAATCGTATTTTACTTTGCGCGTTTGCTGTTTTTGCACTCGCATACAATATTCCACCTGTCGATAATCCGGTTGGAAAAAAACAACATGCGACCCGAGAAGGGGATTGGTTTGTATGAATCAGCACCCTGATGACTGCACACAAGAGATTACTGTACCTCATCAAACTTTCATTACCAAGCCTTTTGTGGCACAATGAGTGCAATGACAAAAGAACTAAGTACGCGAAGAGCGCACATTGCTCATTGATCTTCAAGGGGAAATCCCAGTCACAAATCCCAACTAGCAATCATTGCGCCTCGGATAAACCTCATGGGATACGTACTATACTGCCACTGCGCATCTGATGCTTGTGGGCGTCATTAATAATGCTTTTGTCGACTCGCTTATTGGTTTAACTTTTACGTATGTGTATAAACAAAACTATCGCACGTATGCGGAAGATTAGATTTTTCAGGGAATGTGAAACCAGTGATTTGGCTTGCGTAAAAAGTAATGTTTTCCGTCACCAAAGCAAAAGCGCCTCCCTGTGGTTATATGAAGGAGTGCTAGACTACCACTGGTTACTGAGGCCCTTACCCGCTTGTAGTTTCTCAGAAAAGAACAAGATTAAATATTGGTTTATTTACATCTTATATACATCTTAAATTGCAGTAATAACAAATCATAAATATCTTGTCAAAGTCTCAGCTACATCGACATATACAAAGTGCCATGTACTTTCCACACAATGGCCAATTTTAGACACCGCTGCCATTTGCCAACATGCTTGTCATCTATGTGCACGTGTGGGCAGCAGGCAAAATAAAAAGAAAAATGGACTCACTTAAACTTAATTTTTCCAACTCAAGAAGAAAACATTACTGGTGCAACTGCTTGTGTCGTGTTTCTTATCCCACGGTATCCCACTGCGTTGTGTGCATTGCTTTTTTTCTTCAAAGGTTGTCTATCACCTATTGCACAAATAAGAGGCACTCTTACGTCCCATATCCACACAATATCTCACACCATGCACCCCCAACAACTCACAAATGTGTGAAAACTCAGTCTGTTGACTGCTCTCAAAGTTGTCATATCACAATCTCTGACTTCATTTTATTGTCAGGAGCAAATCAAATGTTTAGCATAAAATAATGTGACTATGCTTGAACTTCAAGGTCAAAGGTTGCTGGAATGGACACGTAAATTTTTTTTCCCCCAAAATACATTGCCACAAAGGTAGGAATTTCTCCATAATACAGCAGACATTTTGAAGCACTGTATATCTAAACAACCAAACGCAGTGACAGTTTTTGTTCCGTTTGGTTGAATTAGAAACACAGACACAAATGAAATGTGTGCAACACGTGGAACATAAGACTTGGATGCATGTTCACAACAAACAAGGTGGTGCCATAGAGCCAAACTGAAGCACAGACCCTTGTTGTGCTTTAAACTTATTGACAGCAGATGAAAACCGATATTAAACATCCAACCACCTCCTCAGTTCACTCGGCATGCTCGTATCATCAGCAGCTGCAGAAGGATGAACAGTGGTGAGACGATGAGGCCAAACCAAAGGTCTCTGGCTTGTTCTTGCTCCGCCAACTTTTGGCACAGCAGCACCTCACAAACCAGCTTCAGACTGAGCACCGTCAGCACCCAAAGCAGCCGTAGCACTGCCAGGCGCTTCTCATTCTCCTGGTAAAGCCGGATGGATACTATAGCCGTGAAGTAGGTGCTGAGACCGTCAGCGGCAAACAAGGGGACGAACACCAACCACCAGCTTAACGTGGGGGTGAACATGTCAGCACGAAGGGCAACCAGCATACTGAAAATCAGCAACGCCAGTAAGTGAAGAAAGAGTTCAAAGGTGGCAAAGCCTAGCCACTGAACAAGTTCACGTAAAGAGAACAGCATGGTGGAGAAATCTGGATGTTCAGTTAGATATGTACTGTTGAAAAGCAACTGGTGCCTTGAGTAGATGCCACCCAACAGGAGTTAAGACTTGCCAAATGTGTCTGGTCGAGGGAGGTCATAAAGCTCATAAGAGACACTTCACTTTTCGCTACATCTCTGAATCCATCCAGATGCAAGATGTACTCCAAGTCTCTGGATATCAGAAAACACTCCTAGAAAACAATGACAATAAAAGTGTGAGGACATGACCTTTATTTAATTCGTTTAGCAGCATCGACTGGCCGTATATGCACACATTTTATCGCACACATTCATCTGGCATATCAGCTAGTGTTATCCAAGCGAAAACTGTTAAATTCAGTCCATATTGAAGCGCAGACAACGAGGCATCGTCGCAGAGAGCTTAACATTGGAGCCAGCCTCATAGCAACACAAGTTCTAGCAAACAACACATTACCGGAGAGGAAACAGTCAAACTAGCGTTCTAAATAACTCTTGAATTGACGTGTATGGACACGTAATTGTGTGACTACACGTTTCTGTACCTCAGTCGGAGTGGAGTGCTGTCTTTTCCGTTTAGTTGTGGAAAAGCGACCATGCACAATGCTAACACGGCATTAGCATCGTCATTTTTATCTCACCGTTGCGGCAACATCGCGAGAATACCATGCAATAGTACAGTGGCCGATACACTACTACTTGTGGCGTCTGTTTTTAACAAATTGCCCAATGTTTTGACGTGTCAAATTAATCCTACGATAAATTCCACAATGTAATTATTCGTTTGATGGGATATGCCTAGTAAAATTGTTTTGGTTTTAGCAACCACCGAGTCGCTAGATGGCGATAGTGATAACTAGCTAAGTATTAACAGTGTGAGTCGAATCTAAAGAAGAAAAATCGACTAGTAAGTCAATCCACTGAAGGAGAGTCACGCAGTTGCACTTGCCTAGTTTCTCCAGGTAAGTACAGTTTTTAACTCTTTCGTTTTATTATTAGTTTCTTGTTGAGGTCTTTTGGAAGTTTTGCGTAACTTCAAACATTTTTCCTGCCAGAAATGACCACCCACTTGAGTTTGCCCGCTGTCTTCAAACGCACCCAATCCAAAATGTTAAAAATGTGTCAAAGTTGTTTGCTTACAACCTAATTTATAGTGTTGTGTTTATGCTCATTAATGGACTTGGTAGCATTATATAAATAGACTTTTAAAAAGCCATTTAGTAAACCACAGTTGTATGAGAAGCAGCTTCACGCATGCTTGGTCAGTTTTAACGCTGACTGAACCGTGATGAAGGACAATGATGTGCATGAGGTGATTCTTCATGGAGACATTCCCAATGTCTTCTCCTCATTGTCTATATTTGTGTGTACAGCATTTGTCTGTCTCAGGGTCAAGATGCAGGTACCAGTACAGTCCATCATTCATAGTGGCTACTTCCATCCAACATTAAGATACTGGCAGACCTGTGCCACAGATATAAGAGCAGAAAACTTAATATACCCAATTTTCATCACGTAAGTGACAAACGTTATTTTTATGTGAAATTCAATGACATTTTAAGTATGGGGCTTTAATTTTCTGTTTGTTACAACAACATAAATGAAGGCATAATGGGTTACAGTAAGTTTTTCTCTTGGTCTTACTCCATGTTCCTTGCCAACTGTATAGAGACAATGTTGATGCTGTGGAGCCTATTGGAAGCCTGCCTGGACAAGCCAGGTGAGAAATACGACACAAAATCCAGATAGTATTTAATTCGAGACTACATCGAATTCCCCATCCATGTTCATGGGTGGAAAAATGTGTGCAAAAATGGCAACTGATATGAAAGGGTGTGTCCTGAGATAAAAAAAAAAACACAAGTCAGGGTGGATCGAGCACAAAATGCTGTTTCTGGACACAGATAAGATGAGCAAGTGTTACATGCAAACGGGTGATGTTGTTGTGAAACTTGGTGGTACATTTTACAACAATATAACATTTCTCATTCATAATTCTGATTGTCTTCACGCTTGTAGACTTTGGTCATTTTCAGTCAAAGCATGCTATTTCACTGACCTATTGGTTTGGTTGATGTCTGATTGCAACGATTGCACGCATGTTATGAATGGGCATAATAATAAACTAAACAGCTTCATTGATCGTAAAGAATTTGGTTATGTAAAATTGGTTGTTGATGAACCATGTCTTGAAACTAGGCATTATGAAGTGCACTAAAGCATCAACCAGCACTGTTGAAAATCAATTAGTTGATAACAAATCTGTGGCCCAAAATACTCAAACATAGAATATTAATTGATAGGCACCAAGTACTAATTAGATAATTAATTAAGTTAGTATTATTTGCAATACAAGTTAGAAGACTAAGGCTGATAATTAAATCGGTATAAATAATCAATCATGTTTTATAATTTACAATGAATACGCTTCTAATGTATTCCCTTTCATAGATATGGAGTGAATAAACTGGAGGGAATGTTGCAGCCGCTCGTGATGAATGGTTTGAAGTGTGTGCTGATTTTTGGGGTGCCTGCAAATATAGCAAAGGTATGTACAATGAATGTTCAATGAGAGCAAGGATATAGATGGAAAGTGTCACTGTATTTGGATGTAATGAGAACTAATGCGTGGACTGAATCATTTATTCATTAAGGGGATTCATATGGACTGTAATGTTGAAAATATGTTGCATGTTAAATTTTGGGAAGTTTAAAATCATCGTGGAAAACAGAATTCCTGCTCTTAAAGTTAAGTCAGAATATATGCAGATAAGCGGATCTTTTGTGGTTTAGGATGACAGAGGGTCAGGGGCAGACACAGATGACACACCAGCCGTGATGGCCGTGAAGAAGATCAGATCTGTTTTCCCTGATCTGCTGGTGGCATGTGACGTCTGCTTGTGTCCCTACACGTCACATGGTCACTGTGGTCAGTGTTACATTTTGTGATAGACTGTCTTCAGCAATGTTTTATGGATCAGTGGTCTCTAATAAGATGGCCAGTGGGTTGGCACAGAAAATCCTTATGTATTTTCATTACTGTTCCAGGTATCTTGAATGAAGATGGCTCTCTGAACAATGATGCCAGCTGTTTGAGACTGGCAGAAGTGGCATTAGCCTACGCCAAAGCTGGTAAACACAGTTTTGTATAATCTGTTGGTCTGCCTGTCTGTCTGTCTGTCTGTCTGTCTGTCTCATCTATTTTATCTATCTATCTATCAATCTTCATATATTTGGGGTGCCTTCACACGAAAATTCACTTGTGCGAGTTTCCTTGTCTCGATAATAGAATTTCAGAATACTTCATGAGAAATAGATATTGACTATATATCATAAGGTCTCTCACGTGATTGAAAAACTAACAGTAGTACATATAGGATTGAGTTAAAAAAAACATTTTGATTAAGTTGGCTATAGGTTTTAACACTGTTAGTGGTCTGTTGTGTTTCAATATACTGTTGACTGTTGTCTTTGTGGTAGTCCCATTACCATATGTGAAGCGCTTTGTTACCCATGCATCTGTTAGAAAATATAAATAGTTATTTTGTAATGTATTATATGTATTGTGGTTGTATAAAAAGATACAAGGGAAATGTATCCAAATTGGGGGAATAGTGAGAAATACTATGAACTATGTATATTTTTACCCCAGTTTTAACTCAATATTGAAGGTCTGTGTTTTACTGCAGGTTGTCACATAATTGCTCCCTCTGATATGATGGATGGCAGAGTCTGGGCCATAAAACAAGCATTGCTTGCAAATGGTTTAGGAAACAAGGTACGTTGCACAGGAAAAGAATTACGGCAAACTATTATTATTATTAGTAGTAGTAGTAGTAGTAGTATTGAGTGAATCTAAAAAGGTAACATCATATGTTAATTTAGACCCGTTCCCATCCCCCCGGGTTCAGATCAGCCAGTGTTTTCCAGTTAATGGTAGTAAAACCAATGTTAGTATAGCAAACAAAATTAAAGTGTGCTGCTCTGTAGTGTTGTACAGGACCAAGATGCAATATGTTTTCCTCTCATTTGTTGCAAAAATCAATTTCATCCTAATTCAAATGATTTATGTATGTTATGCATATTTTTATTTCCAGGTGTCAGTGCTAAGCTACAGTGCCAAGTTTGCTTCATGTTATTATGGCCCCTTCAGGTAAGTCAAGGTATAGTATACAAACATTGCGTATTTAAACATATTGAAACTTCTAGCGGTGCCTGTGCAGAGATGCTGCACAGTCCAAGCCAGCTTTTGGGGACAGGCGCTGCTACCAACTTCCTCCTGGAGCGAGAGGGCTTGCCATTAGAGCTGTGGTAAACAATAGTATTCACTCTACTCACAAAAAGTACCATATTTTCCGGACAATAAGTCGTTGTTTTTTTTTTACAGTCACATTATATCATTTCAGATGTTATTTTCACACTAAACTGAATGAGGGCGTCCTAGGCCTGTGGAATAATTGGAACTGCAACTGACGATGAGTCTGACGTAAGCCACGTAAAAGAGAAAGCACTGTATCTTGTACCTCCGGGGTTAGCGGAGTTGTTTACAAGTGACAACAAGGATGAAGATTTCGTTGGATTTAATGATTTGGAGTGACGCAGATGGTTCGATAAACTTGTTAGCATGTTACTTATGCTATAGTTATTTGAATAACTCTTAATATGTTACGTCAGGCACGTTCTCAGTTTCTTGTTTATGTGTTTATGTAACTTTAGCATACTGTACCTTCAGCCTGTTGTTGCCCCTTTTTTTTTTTTTTTTTTTTTTTTTTTAAATTGCCTTTTAAGATGACATGTCTGTTCTTGGTGTTTCATTTCCCCCAAATTATACGCCGGTGCGACTTATATAAGTCTTTTTCTTCTTTATTTAGCATTTTATGGCTAGTGCGACTTATAGCCCGGAAAATATGGAACACACTCAAAACTGACATTTCATGAGTCAGCAAATTGCACTAAAACTTTTATTGGTGTACTTTATATTACCTTCTTGTTGCACTTGTGCAACTGTTCGGTGTTTTGGTAATATTTGGACAAGTCACTTGTCTCAAGCCATCGGCATCGTACAATTGTAGAACTGCTTTATAATGTCACCCTCATCATACTTTCATCAATAAAAGGAACTCACCATTGCGAGCTTTCAAACAGGATGTTCTCAGAGGGACATTCATCAGCAAGTTCCAACAAAGATCGAGAGATGGAAGACTCACAGATATAATAATATTAATAAATGTTGCTGTTCAGATCCTTTTTTTTAGAGGAATGGGACGTTGTGCTAAAAATATTGAAACATTGGATGATTGTTCATTCAAAGGTTTTGAGAAGGTCCTATTATGTTCACCCGTAAAGTCTTTAGTGAATTTCAGGTTCATCTTCAACACAATGCTGAATATTCCCAATTGTATACATGTACATTTGGTTTACAAATGCTATAAGGTGAAGTTTGTGTAACACCTCTGTGCCTCAGGAGCGTGATGTAAGAGAAGGAGCTGATATGCTAATGGTGAAACCGGGTCTGCCGTATTTGGACATAGTGAGAGAAGTCAAGGACAAGGTGTGTTTTAATGATGAGCAATTGAAGAAGGAAAAAAAAGACCTCTTTCTCCAAGTGTTTTAAAATGTTATTTGTCATTAGGCTGTAATGTGATGTAGTGAGAAATGTTTTCTTCTGTTTCTTCTCAGTTCCCCACTCATCCCCTTGCTGTCTATAATGTGTCGGGAGAGTTCGCCATGATGTGGCATGGAGCACAAGCCGGAGCGTTTGACTTGCGAGTTGCTGTGATGGAGGCCATGACCGCCTTCCGCAGGGCAGGTGAGCACGCGCGTGGTTGTGTGTGTGTGTGTGTGTGTGTGTGTGTGTGTGTGTGTGTGTGTGTGTGTGTGTGTGTGTGTGTGTGTGTGTGTGTGTGTGTGTGTGTGTGTGTGTGTGTGTGTGTGTGTGTGTGTGTGTGTGTGTGTGTGTGTGTGTGTGTGTGTGTGTGTGTGTGTGTGTGTGTGTGTGTGTGTGTGTGTGTTGAATATTGAAAAAAAATTACTGTCAATCTTCGAACTAATATTTTTTCCTTTTTAAGGTGCTGACATTATCATTACTTACTACACCCCTCAGTTGCTCAACTGGTTGAAAGAGTGACGAATGAAGATCAGAGCCTCATTGAAGAAGATATTGTCTTTAAAGCTAACGACCAAAAAGCTGCACTTGAAAATGTCAGGGCAACATGCTTTGACAAATTCAGTACATTTAGGCATTCATTTAAAGTCTTTGTTGGTGGGATGTGTGTAAAAATATGTTATATTAGTTTTTGTTGTATGCATTTTTTTTTTATATCCCAGATTCCTAGCTATATAAATTACAATCAAACAATTTAAAAGTTCTCTTTTGGCTCAAATTTCTTAATGAACCTAAAATGCACCTCTACACTTAAACTTAGGGCAATTTGGCTCAACATCTTTGGATGCAAACCCCCAACTGCTGAATGAAGTTATGAAAAAAGTACTGAAACATGAAACAATTGGATATGTGCATTCAAAACTTGAGCAGATATCAATATGAATAAACTTGTTCAATAAGTTTATTCAAAATATTATTACATTTTTAGGTTCCTCCTAAAATTCAAACCGAAAGTTTATTAAGTTTAACTTGATCATTTTTGCATGTATTTCCAAACACTGACAATTGCAACAACAGTCCTTGAGGGCCCACTTTCCTGTGTGGTTTAGGGCAGGAGTGTAAAACTCGTTTTTTTTTGCGGGCCGCATTGTAGTCATAGGTTCTTTCGGAGGGCCATTATGACTCTCAACCCAAATAAATGTATGAGCACCTCATATTATGAAAAAAAAAAAAGATATTAAAAATAAAGACAATTTGGAATTCGAGTAATGACACGAATTTGATGCACAATTTGTCTTCGCGGGCCACATAAAATGACGTGGCGGGCCGTATTTGGCCCCCGGGCCTTGCGTTTGACACCAGTGTTTTAGGGTGTATTCAGACCAGAAAAGTCCTTCAGACAGCTTGTTTGGTCCGGACCAAAAACGGACTTAATTTTATTTCGTTTGGTGCGGTTCGTATTCAGTTCACATCCACGTTTGTGACGATCTGTGTTTCCATTCGACACCAATGGCCCGGAAATGGGGAAAAACAAGCGAGTCCTACACGCTGCGTTCCTGCGCTGCATATTTGTGCTGTTGGTTCGTATGAGGATACTGCAAGTAAAGTTGCATAAAACACAGTGGATTCACGTTTATGATTATAGTTACACTGTCGTGTTCGCATGCAGAATTCCCCCACGGAACTAAGGGTTGAAGGCTGAGTTGGGAAGGTGGTGTTTATGTAGTAATGCACTTTATTGTTCTGTTACATGATTGGCTGGAAAGTCAGTACAATGACGTTTAAGATTGTGGTTGGTCTGTTTTGCGGAAATTTGATTGTAGTTCAAACACGGACAATTATTACGACGAAAACAATGTGCAATCGGCGATTATTTGATTTATTGATGCTTTCGATATTTTATTTTGATTTTCTAGAATTGGTTTGAAAGGTTGTCCCCCCCCCCCCAGTAAAGAATCGTGACGTCATCAAACACCGGCCTGTGAAAATATTGTCTGACAGTAATCCAGTCCGTGGCGCTAAAAGGCAGGGCGCCACTGCTTTAGAGTACTTTCTTTTACTTTCAAAATAATTACAATGGTAAAGATAATTGGAAGAGCGAATAATACCGAGACATTTACGCACAACTATATTAGAGTGATTCTGTAATTTATATAAGTACTGGGTTTATTGGAAAGTAGCGCATGTAATGAACACTAGGGGGCGACTTTCGACTATTCGGGGAGTTGTATTTGTACACTGCATTGAAGAAAACTAAAATCGGGTTGAGCGTTATCTATTATCAAGTATATTTTGTTACAATGCCTTTTGTTATTGTCTAACTTGTCATCCTTTTCTATCGGGTACCGTTAATGGGTCACGATTGTAAATCGATAAGGCAAACCCTCATTAAACATATAAAAAAATAATATTGTAGATTTGGCCTGAAAAATGTTAAAATCTGATCAAATATTTAAATATTCTACCCGGGTTCATTAGACCGATCGATTAAATTAAAAGTAATTTGACAGCAACCACTCACTGTGCTTTTTACAGCGTATGACGCGTGGGGGCCGAGCAGTATGAGGGGCTGCTTTTATTAAAGTTGAAGTCATCTGGATGGATGCTCTGCCTCCCCCTCATATCAGTTGGAAGACGACTCACTGACGGAGAGGTCCATCTTTGGGCGCACAACTCGTTTTGACGTGGATTTACGCGGCAGGGACGCATGGCACAGCCCGTCTGACAATACAAATATGACGCCACACACAGTTGACTTTGAGTGACTTTTGAGAGAAAGTAGGAGAAAGACGAAAGCTAAACAGAAGGAAAGAGAGACTTATGTTTGGCGTCAGGGGGTGCCCAGCCGGTCGTTTCTCCACTCCAACCGGTGCCGTACGAGACTCCTCGCTACGTGCGTCATGGGCTGCAGAAAAGCGCTGGGATGTTGCCTGATGTTGGCCGTGTCCTGCTGCCTTCTCCCGTCGTGTAGGAGCAACATAACTGTGGCGGTGATGCTGCCAGACAACCACCACAAGTACCCCTGGGCTCTGCCACGCGTCTTCCCAGCCATCCTCATGGCGCACGAAGATCTCCACGGCAAACACGGACTGCTCCTCGGCCGATCCATTAACATCCTCAACTACAGCACCGAGGACCCGGCGGCGGGTTCGTGCGCCGAGAGCCGAGCCCAGGTGGTTGCTGTGGACGCCAAACTCTACATCCGTCCAGACGCATTTTTCGGGCCCGGCTGCGTGTACCCACTCGCCTCCGTGGGGCGCTTCGCATCCCACTGGAAACTCCCACTCATCACCGCTGGAGGACCCGCGTACGGGTTTGATAAGCGCGACGAGTATCGAACCATCGTGCGCAGCGGCCCGTCCACCACCAAGCTGGGGGACTTCGCCAACATGCTGCACACGCATTTTAACTGGACGTCCCGCGCCGTGGTCATCTTCCACGACCTCAGGCATGACGATCGGCCGCACTACTTCCTTTCGGAGGGCATCTACCTGAAGCTGAAGGAGGAGATGAATATCACCGTGGAGGCGCAGCCCTATGAAGACGACTTCAAGTACTACAAGGAGCTCATTGGCTTTATGAAGGAGCGAGGCAGAAGTAAGTACTAGTTCTATCTAAATATTGCAGTTACAAATCCATCAAACTGAAATACAACCTATAATATGATCATTTGAGAAAATTTAATCGGAATATGGCTCAAATTAAAAAACGTATAAACATAAAACTTCAGATACATTTTTTACCCCCCAAAGTTTTTTACAAAGGGACCAAGAGCATTGGGGGGGTACCTACTGAAAGATAACTTTTATTGAGTTGTTTCCCAACCATTAGGCGAGGTACACATTTTACATGAGAAATTGAATGTCACAAAATCTATATATAATGTCACTATACGTAGACAGCATATATGAAAAAAAGATGTTTGTTGTAGATCATTGTAAGTAAATAATCGTTTTGGGACAGAGTAAGTGAAAGTCGGTAATTTCTTTCAACATACTTGAACCTTTCTTATGTAGATGAGTGTTACATATACTCTATTGTGCTATGATTACTCATAAACATTGAAAAAAATTTCCCCGAAAAGCTGACAAATTAACTGTTATTGGTTGTTCGTCTCTGTGTGCCCTGCGATTGGTTGGCAACCAGTTCAGGGTGTCCCCCGCCTACTGCCCGATGACGGCTGGGATAAGCTCCAGCACGCCCGCGACCCCCGTGGGGACTAAGCGGTTCAGAAAATGAATGAATGAATGAATGAATGTCCTAAAATGAACTATCAGTATAACATGTAGTTTGGGTTGTCCAGGCGCAATAGTATATTTGAACATATATAATATTTTGAGTTTTGAAAGTAGCTTCCAATACAAGGCCACAACAACTAGTCTAAACAGGGTAGATATTAGAAAATGTTATTTTTATGATATTATCTTTTAAAGGAAGAATTGTTTACACAGCTGTCGTAATGGCTCTGACTGCATGCCATTGATGGGCTGATCTGCAAAGGAAACATTTTGTCTGCATTATCTCTCACCAGCAACCTTTCTGCTCATGTATAACAATTTTTATGGCCTGAAAGCCAATAAATTGACCTGTTGTATGAACTATGATAATAATAATAATAATAATAATAATATATTAGTATATTATTATTATTGGATATGCATCTTATTATAATAATGATTTTATTACTATTATTGTTATTATTATCCATCCATTTTCTATACCGTTTGTCCCCATGGGGGTCGCGGGCATGCTGGAGCCTATCCCAGTAGTCATTAGGCAGTAGGCGGGGAACACGCTGAATCGGTTGCCAGCCAATTTCAGGGCACACAGAGACGAACAACCATCCGCACTCGCACTCACACCTACGATCAATTTGGAATGCTCAATAAGCCGACCATGCATATTTTTGGGATGTGGGAGGAAACCGAAATGCTTGGAGAAAACCCACGTGGGCATGGGGAGAACATGCAAACTCTACACAGGGAGGGCCAGAGGTGGAATCAAACCCGCACCCTTCGAACTGTGAGACGGACGTGCTAATCAGTGTGCCGTTATTATTATTACCATATTTTCCAGACTATAAGTCGCTTCGGAGTACAAGTCGCACCAGCCATAAAATGCATAATAAAGAAAATAAAAACCATATATAAGTCGCACCGGAGTATAAGTCACATTTTTGTGGGAAATTTATTTGACAATATCCAACACCAAGAACAGACATGAATAGGCAACATCAGGCTGAATGGTACGGTATGCTAATGTTACATAAACACATAAATGAGGAACTGAGAACGTGCCTGATGTAACACATTAAGAGTTATTCAAAAACCTACAACATAAATAACAAGTTTATCGAACCATCCGCGTCACTCCAAATCATTAAATCCATCGAAATCTTTGTCCTCTTTGTCACTTATAAACAACTCCCATGTTAGGTTATCTGTACGCTCCCTTTTTCCCAAAGTCCGTTGGAATACGTTCCAGCTCATTTTCAAGCCTATGAAACACAAACGAGATAGAAAATAGATGGATAGAACATTATTTTGATAATAGTCAATATTCAACGGAAATGTGGTATTAGACTCTGGTTTATGTGACTTAATAGCAATAATTGCAGAAGAAACAAAACTCAATATATGGCTATATATTCTTCAATCAAAAGTTCTTTCTCAAGTTAACAGATACAGTATAATCAATGTCAAATAAACATGCTCTGCTACATGAAAAGAGGGAATAATGCGACAAGTCTAGTCAGTAATCTTTCCCAAACAGTGATGAAACCACAAATACAGTAGCTGTTTTGTGTTTTTAGGTAACTGCTGTTACTTGTTTTTAAATTTAATTTTATCTAACTAATTGCTTTTCTGATTTTAAATTGGTAAAATTAATTAATTGTTATCATCAATGATAATATTTCAACTGACATGAAATACGTATATTGTGACTCTCCTAGCCCTACTAAGCACATTTTGTTCTAAGCGATGTTGATTTCATCTTTAAATTGACCAGTTAATTTGACTTTTTCATAGTTGTGTTGTACTCTTAAGGTAAAATATTATATTTTCAAATGATGTTACCTAAATTTAGTCATTTTTCTATGAGTCCTTAATTTGAAGTGTAAAATAAACTCAATACACCTAAACTCCGATAGAACACGCTTTGATTCTTCCTTTTGTCTAACGCGGTTTGGTCATGGACCCCAATGGTTTTCATCGTAAATACATTGGGACGTCGCTTTGGTTAAATATAAATATTTAAAATAAACTCAGAACGAAATGTTGTTCACATTGACTTCACTGTTTTTGAAGTAGTAATTTAAATGGACGATTTGTGAAGACCGTACAAAGCAAAATGACTTGCGCGTAAACCTTCGTGATCTAATTTCCGTGACTAATTTAAAGGCGTTTGATAAGAAGAAGTCAGAACAACACTACATGGTACAACCACAAAGACTGCGATCGATAAAGGCTGTTTGAGCTTCAAAACTGCCTATGCCACATTTTTCCGATACACTAGTATGCATGGCTCTGATTTTACACTTACAAGACTTTCTAAATAATGCACATTCAGGGTGAACACGATTCCCAAATTTTGAACTCCAAACTCTGTATAAAATCAAGTCAAATTAAAGTCAACATGTCAAGTCACTCGATCGTGGAATGACTGCTTTTTAAACATTGTGATGATCAACGTTTGGTTGAGTAATTGTGAGTAAATTAGTCTCTGGCAGGGCCAGCAACTATTCCCAAAAAGTGCTGCATTTTTGTTTGACGACCCTTTAGTGTTGTCCTGAAGATTTTGCATGTCTTTCTAGGCCAATATGAATCTCTGGGCACAGCAACGGTAAATGTGTCTGACTATTAATGTGAATCTTGTTACTATGCTAAGAGATGGAAAGTGCTTTACATAGTGACCTTGCGCAACAGCAGAGACATCCTTATTACAGTTCAGACAAAGCTTTGGGTTCCATCTCAGCCACCTGGATAACACACAGGATTTTGGACAGGTCAGGTCACAAATAAAGAAGAATTGAGGAGTGTGTTAAACAACTCACAGAAACGTGTCACAGCAGCTGTTCCACCTTTCACCTGGCCTCCTAACCCTGCACACACACTCAATGCGCCTCTGTGTGTGAGTGAGTGAGTGAGTGAGTGAGTGAGTGAGTGAGTGAGTGAGTGAGTGAGTGAGTGAGTGAGTGAGTGAGTGAGTGAGTGAGTGAGTGAGTGAGTGAGTGAGTGAGTGAAGAATGTATTAGAGCAAGGGTGTCAAACTCATTTTTGTTGCGGGCCGTATCATAGTCATAATTTCCCTTGGAGGGCCAGTATGATTGTCAACGTCTTCTATATACAATGTAGGCTACAAAACAAACTGATGAATAACTAGTTTTGAAATCAGAGACGAGTAAAAGCTGTTTAAATATTTTAAAATGATGCATGCTAATAAAAATTGCCAGCAATATGTCTCTATTTCTTTTTTAAAGTGAAGGCAATTTGTAATTTTAGTAACACAAAGTTACACAAAGTCACTGCAAAATTTGTCTTTGCAGATCACATAAAATGATGTGGCGGGCCGTACCGTTTGACACCTTAGAAGCTTTGAAGCTTTTACAACAACAAAATACTAAACTAAAAATCTAAAACGAACGTTCAGACCATTAAATAAAAGTGTCATTAATACAGAATGGCAAAACTCGAGTACTGTACTAAATTGTTGAAACTGAAATTTGTATTTATTATTTGCTATGTTTCTTTACGTTTTAATTGAATTTTACCTTTCATGACTTTTAAACGAACCTGTGGTATTTTGCTCAGTTACATATACTCCACTCCAATCAACAATAAGTCACACTGTATCATATGTTCAAAACAGTATGTAATTGGATTTTAATCATCAATGTTTGCAGGCTTTGTTGCAATTGTATTTATAAATCATGGATCACTGAATTGAGCACAGACGAATGGATCTTAATTATAAATCTTTCTGGTAGTATAATAAATACAAGCTGAATTATTGTGTTGATCAGTTGTACAAATACAAATAATAGCAAAGGCGCTGTACTTTGCTAATTAAAGAAAAGAAAAGCCCCAGCCCCTGCAGCCTGGATGAATCATGATGTTGCTCTTGTGAGCTGGAGGTCATGGAAGCAAATGGTTTTGTTAAAGCTTGCTCGGCATTCACTTTTACCAACAGATAACCTCAAGGCTATCAGCTCTCCCAAACTGGGTTTGGATGACAAGAGGCTGAGACTGGGAAGAAGTGCACTAAACTATGGTGATGACTCACGTCATTTGAGCTTTAACAGCTGACAAAGTGATTGTGTGCAGTTGCACAGTCAAACCTCTATCCATCATTTTAGCTCCCCAAATTCTTCCTTGTAATTCCTGGAAAACGAAGATGTGGGAAGTACATTTACTGTGGTCGTGGGAATCGGTCCCATACTATTTTCCATTATTGAACAAAACACATTTTAGTTACTTTGTGCTGCTGGGTTCAGTCTTCACTCTGCCCCCCCGACCAATTCTCACTGTTGAATCATCAGAAGTCACTAATGTTGAGAGCCTGGTTTACAATCTCTTATAGTTCTGACATGTGTTTGATGGTATTGAGGTCAGGGATCGATGGGGTGAGTCAGGTTCTCCCTCATCGAACTCATCCAAGCATAGCTTTATGCATCTTCCTTTATGCACTGGGGTTTACTCATTTCAGAACAGGAAAGGAACTGTATTTTATTCCAAAAGAAGGACCTTTATGATTGCATAAAAGAGAAAATAAACACCATCACATAAAATACATTTAAAATGGAATTAAAACTACTTCTGATTATTCAGGTAAAGAAAGACTCAGTTGTTTGAAAGCAGAGCTTGAGTTGGTATAAAAAAAATTCCACTTCCATCTGTGTATTCAGCTTATGAGTCTAGACAGCAGGACATGAACTGTGACCTTCTGCTTTTATGATATACTACAGTATATAAAATACAAAACAAACTCTCATTCTTTGTTGAGGCTGGTGGCAAAAAAGTCAAAGACTTCGGTCATATGTGAAAAGACCATATTATGACATTTTTGCTCAACATCATGCATGACATTTAAATTTTTGTGTTTCCCCAGTACTATTTCTACAGTTTTATTTAATGTTTTGGAGATCAAATATTATTCATGTGTGTTGTCAATATAGTAAGAAAGGAGGAAATAGAAGGAGTATGATTTTGAAGAGTGAGTCTGTCTACTTTAGGCTGCAATAACACACAAGGCCATTTTGCCCCCGACTGTTAGGGCATTTATTTTGGGTGCAATCCAGGAGACAGCAGAACTGCTTGGCATGGTTAAACCATGATGGAACAGATGACAGTTGGCGTTCAACATTAGTCCAACCAATGAGGAAATGTCTGCTAAGTGGCCTCTGAGCTGTGAGCCTCCGGTCCAGCATATGTCTGGAATGAAAATACTGGTGGTTATATATTTTTGCTGTGCAAAAGCAGGCAAGTGTAGGAGGAAGGGTGAAAGTTCATTTCAAACAGACGGGCCTTCAGGTTGATTTTCGTAAGAGCAGACAATAAGATGTTGGTTTAATTTTGACTACGCCTGTGAATGTTTTTCATTTAGGCTGAAACCCATTTAAATAATAAGCACAGATTTAGTTGACATTCCATTTTTAGGTGACGTTTTTAGGAGTGGGGCAAAAGCTCAAAGCTTGAAGGTCATGGATTGCAAAAACATTAAAAAAAAAAAATCTGTTCAATTGATTTGGAGAGTTTTATGAATGCCAAGATTTATTGTCCAGTAAACTCAAAAAGTTAAAGTCCCAATGATCATCGTCACACACACACATCTGGGCGTGGTGAAATTTGTCCTCTGCATTTAACCCATCCCTATGTGATTTTGATCCATCACCTGGGGGAGAGGGGAGCAGTGAGCAGCAGCGGTGCCGCGCTCGGGAATCATTTGGTGATCTAACCCCCCAATTTCAACCCTTAATGCTGAGTGCCAAGCAGGGAGGCAATGGGTCCCATTTTAATAGTCTTTGGTATGACCCGGCTGGGGTTTTAACCCACAACCTTCCAGTCTCAGGGCAGATACTCTACTACTAGGCCACTGAGCTGAGAGGGTAAAAGTGCAGTTAGCAGTGGAGAAATGGGTAAATACTTAATTAGGAGACTTGATTGTGATAATATCCAAGGTTACACTCACTTAAAGAGTATATAATCCCCACGGGGTTGCGGGCGTGCTGGAGCCTATCCCAGCAGTCATCGGGCAGTAGGCGGGGGACATCTTGAACTGGTTGCCAGCCAATCACAGGGCACACAGAGACGAACAACCATTCGCACTCGCACTCACACCTCAGGACAATTTGGAGCGCTCAATCGGTCTACTAATCTACTTCTACAAATGTCCTCCCCAGCATAAGAAAATTTGGTACCATCTTTTTACTTAATTTTCCTCAAACAATATTCAAAATTGAAGGTAATAGATCTTGTTGTTTTGTTTTGAAGTAAGAGTGGATATTTTTAAAAAGAAGGTAAAAATACATTTAATTAGGCATACTCTATATTATAAACATAGTCTCCAGCGCATCCTGGGTCGTCCCCGGGGTCTCCTACTGATGGGACATGCCCGGAACACCTCCCCAGGGAGGCGTCCAGGAAGTATCCTAATGAGATGCCCGAGCCACCTCATCTGGCTCCTCTCAACATGGAGGAGCAGCGGCTCTACTTCGA
This sequence comes from Syngnathus leptorhynchus, assembly GCF_054491065.1. Taxonomy (NCBI): domain Eukaryota; kingdom Metazoa; phylum Chordata; class Actinopteri; order Syngnathiformes; family Syngnathidae; genus Syngnathus; species Syngnathus leptorhynchus. Next base: position 3,458,746 of record NC_141206.1, on the reverse strand, counting down.
GTCCCTCCCGGATGACCGAGCTTCTCACTTTATTTCTAAGGGAGAGCCCGGACACCCTGCAGAGGAAACTCATTTCGGCCGCTTGTATCCGGTACTCTATATGTAGACTAGTTATTTTTGATTTGGTTAGATTTTTATTTAGTTTTTTTCCCATTGTTTTTGTATTTTAATTATATATATATATATATATATATATATATATATATATATATATATATATATATATATATATATATATATATATATATATATATATATATGCTATGTAAATGAAATGGACTTACAGTTTTTCTTACTTCATTAAAATGCACAAAGGATCAGGAATAGTAGAATACACCCCTGTATCTAAGCCTTCCAGAACTAAGTCTGTTCTGAGAAGATTTTCGTGTGTCTTGAAAATGAACCACTGTTCACCTTGCCCACACAGAACCACTGCTAAGTATGACTTTTGTTACCATGACAACCGTGGATTGAGCTATGGTGTCGAACAAATTGCTTCTACTTGGAGAAGCAAATCCCAGAGTTTGAGGGAAAAAAAGTAAATGGCTGTGCACTTCATACAATTCATACATTTATCAGTTAGTAAACAACTCCAAGAATGTGGTGAATGCAGCAGAAGCATGGACAATAACAAATACCCCCAAACTCAGCCACAATTTGACAATTTCAGAGGAGGCACATTGTACCACTTGTCATGAGCTAATGCTGCCTGTTGCGGATTAAAGAAACGGACCGAGACCCACTTTTTCCAAATAAAATACTTTTTGTAACTTCATTTGACACACATTCAGAATTGACTAATTTAATGTGCCTCTGAACAGATTTTTCAGTGAGTGTTAAAGTATTCCATCTGCGTGGAGGTTGTTGAAACGTTCTCAAACTTGCCAATCCTCCCCTCTAAATTTGTTCATATAGTAGATGTAGAAATTGGCAGAATTTTTTAATTTTGATTCAAGGGAACTTGAAGATGTTGTAAGAGCAAAAGTTGTTTGCTTTCTTTGCATTAAAAGCTAAGGTTCATTTAATGTCTATTTTGCTGACATCGAGGAGAATCTCCTCTGTAACAATTTAGTGCATTTTTTAATTCAAATGAAAAAACTCAGTACTATGCATCAGTCCACAAATAGGGTATTGTTTTTAACAATTATTTTAATATTTCAATAATCTGTCTATTATTTTGCCGATTCATTGGTGAGTGGGCTATAGAAAATGTTTTTATTTTCATCCCTTTAATAAAAAACTATACATTTTTCAAATAAACAGAGCACAAAATGCACAAAATAAATATTTTATGATTTTGGGCCAAGTTATGTCAAAAATATGCATGAATGTTGGTCATTGTTTTCCAAAGTAAATGCAGATTTGTCTGATTTCATAGGGGACTAAAAAGTCTGAGTATATTTACTGCTGAGAGGCTCAAATTCTGAGAATCTACCCAATATCAGATCACTAAACAATCTATTAAAATAGTGATTATTTTGCTTATGGATCAGTTGTCAATGAATTGATTAATGGTTGGTTGCTTAATTAAATAGAATGATTACAGTTTATCTTGTTTTTTTTCCTCTCCTTTGCAGTTGTGTACATATGTGGCCCCGTGGACACTTTCCTGAACATCATGAAACTTTTCCACAGCGAGATCCCGGACCCAGAAAACTATGCCATTTTTTATCTGGATGTTTTTGCAGAAAGCTTGATAGAGGGCAAACCATGGCAGAACTCTGACCTTGACGACGATCCCATCAAGGTCTTTAAGGTACACTCAACTGAAAACACTTGCACACTTTCATGCATATTTCTCTAGCTCTTGGCTGAGTCGTGGGGAAGATAGAGCCTTTCATTGTCCCAAGAGAAAAATTACGTAAGCACAACAAGAACATCTACTTAAATTCAAGTCCAGTATAATGGTGGCTGACCCGATATCCATCAGAATTGTTTTCCTCACCCAGTGTGGAATTTAGAACATGGTACATATTTTATTGTTTTCGTTTGACAGCAGGTAAATGGTATGGGTTTGGGATTCAGAGCCTTAAACCAGGAATTGGGCCATGTAATTTTTTATTTGGCTTTAAATTAAGATTTTGGATCAGTAATTATGCAAATATTAAAAATTAACAACGACAATTATTAATTGAAAATTGACAATGACAATAATTAAAATGACAAAAACAGAGTGCTGTAGCATTAGTACACAAATAATAAAGCTGCACATCTCTGGGCAGGTAGATACCTTTTATACTTAGACCATTGAAGTCGATAAATGAGTTCAAGTGATCGAGGGTTGCCATGGCAATTGACATTGAAGATGCTGTTCTGCTTGCAACAAACCAGTGTAAAATAATTCTGTTGAATTGGAGAATGTCTTTGCGTAAGTTGTTTAGATCATCATTCTATTATGTGCTTCTCAGCTCTGATTATATACTTTATTTTTCTGTGTCCTTTTAGTCTGTTTTCATTATAACATACCGACCTCCTGATAATCCAGAGTACAAAGACTTTCAGAGACGACTCCATGCAAGAGCACAGCAAGATTTTGGCGTGCATTTGGAACCATCACTGGTATGTTAAATTATATGCACACCATTTTGAGATGAATGTTAAGTAACATGAGCAAATGTTGTCTTCATTACTCCGCTGCTTTAACAAAATAATTGTCTTCATGCAGATGGACTATATCGCAGGCAGCTTTTATGATGGGTTTGTACTGTATGCAAAGGCCTTGGAAGAAACGTTGGCTGAAGGTGGAGCGCAAAATGATGGCATCAACATCACAATGAGAACACAAAACCGCCAAATCTGGGGTGAGCAATTGCTTTTTTACTTTTCAGCTAGAGTTAATTATGAATGCTCTTTTTTATTTTGGTGCCATTTCATCTTTCATCAATACACATCGGATTTTTCATTTCACGTTTTCACTTTTTCACTTGGATAGATATCTCAAACATATTCTTCCACCATATACTGCCTATTAATCAGTCTGTGCCATTTTTAATGGAAAAATAAAAAAGCAGAGCGACCCCAGGCAGGTCATTTATTGTGTTTATAACTTCATATGGAGTTTCCTGTTGCTTTTGTCAAGCCATTTTTGTCTTTTATTTTAAGTCACCTTCACTGCCATTTACTGCACAAACAGGCTTGATGACACCAAACTGCTCCAGCAGCTGCTCTTTATCTATTTATGCTGCAGCAAAACACGGGAGAAACAATTAAAAGATTAAAGTTTATACATAGTATATACAATAATAGGATATAACGTCATAACTTTAGATATAGAGTAACAATAACTGCATAAAGTCGTGGTATTTGTAATATTTTCTTTTTTGTGTATTTAAATTTAATTGATTAATTTAAAACTGTAATATTGATCCCAATGTAAACCAAGCCCCAACATGCGCGCACACACACACACACACACGCACACACACACACACACACACACACACGCACGCACACACACACACACACGCACGCACACGCACACGCACACACACACACACACACACACACACACACACACACACACACACACACACACACACACACACACACACACACACACACACACACGCGCGTATACACAGGACTGAACCACTAATTGAAATGTTATTTGGCTGTGGAGCTGTTGAAGGCACTCAAATGAGACTCCTATTACCAGTAAGTGAGGTCAAAACAATGCTGACTCAGTCAATTTTATATCACTGGCACACACTTATGTATTTAATTCAATCGCACATATGGTCTAAAGAAGGTTTAGATTTAGACGTCTCAATCTGGTTAAAATAATAACCACACTTTACATGGATCAAGTAATACAATTTTTCTAGATTATTTATACAATTAACAGCTATTTTAGATTTTAATATTTCATATTTGATGGATTAAATTTTGTTGTTGAGATTTGGGCTACACATAGACAAATTATAGACGTAAAAAAATCAAGCTAAATTTAGACTAGACGTCTTAGAAGTCTAGGGCTCAGTGTGATAAGTGAAATGAGATTTTTATATGCCCCACTAAACAAAACAATGGGACTGATAATAAAGTGTTATGATGACTCAAGTCTGTATTTAATGTTTGATGTGGCTGCCAACACAGAAACTTGTTTACTGAATTGGCTAACATGTGTGCATTCAAAACAATTTGCAACAACAATAGCCTTTTGTCGGAGTTTAGCATTTTAGACATTTTATGTTGTCTGCTTTTACTGAAGCAAACATTTATTATACTTTGAAGGCCACATTTTACTTTAGTGACATCTTACTGAACCCATTTGCAGCATATTTTTTTTAAGAACATAAACCAGAGAGTTTTGACATGGAAATCCTAAATCTGTGTTTCTTGTATGTGATGCCTTATTGGCTTGGGATTTACGCAGTGACATCAAGAAAAATATGTGAGCCATTCTAATGCATGATAATGAACCATCTTGGAAGTATGGTACAAATACTTCACTAACAAAAAAAGATACAAGAGTACAAAAAGAGATATTACTTTGGTGTTATTATTTAAACCCCCTTGAGTTAACAGTATCTCTGATCTTAATAAAGTATGAAATATCGCAATGTCTGATCAGACCGGTGATGTGGATTTTGTTGCCAGGAGTGACAGGTCTTGTAACTACAGACCACAAAAATGCCAGAGACATAGACATCAACCTTTGGGCCATGACCAACCAGGACACAGGAGAGTATGGGGTAAGTGTAAATATTGTTGTATGTTCGGGTTAGCCAGATTGAAAATGAAAATCAATTATTATAAAAGCTTGTCAAAAATTCACTTGAATAGATGTGCACCGTTCTGTTCTGCTGTCTCCTCTCACTTTTAACCATTGAGTGCAGCCATACCGTTATTCAATGCAGTGCAATGCAGTCAGGTTTATAATGAATAAATAAATAAATAAATACATACATACATACATACATACATACATACATACATACTTACTTACTTACTTACTTACTTACTCACTCACTCACTCACTCACTCACTCACTCACTCACTCACTCACTCACTCACTCACTCACTCACTCACTCACTCACTCACTCACTCACTCACTCACTCACTCACATACATACATACATACATACATACATACATACATACATACATACATACATACATACATACATACACACATACATACACACATACACACATACACACATACACACATAAAAAGAAGTCACACATAGAAGCTATTCTGTTCATTGTACTTTGTGAATGTGTGTGTGTGTGTGTGTGTGTGTGTGTGTGTGTGTGTGTATGTGTGTGTGTGTGTGTGCGTGCGTGCGTGCATGTGTGTGTTACAGCTACAGTTGAATGAGGATTTTTGAGCTACAGTACACAAAGCCACATCCTTTAGATATTAGTGTCTTGACAAATGCTGAGGTCCTACTTTAATGATAACATGCTTAAAACCTCAGAATTCCACCACAGCCGGGGAAAATATTTGTGTTGTGATCTGCAAAAAAAATTGTTTCCCCCCCTTTTTTTCTTTAAGTGCAAAAGAAGTGGGTTAGCTACGTTTGATTTCAGTCGAAATGTTTTCAAGGTCCTCTGAGGCTGTCAGCAGGAACTCTCGTCCTCATTTGGCTTTAATTGGTGGACCTTTATGACTGATTGATCCGGGAATCTGGCCTGAATTTCATGATTCCCACGCAGGTTTTTAAGTCTGGGGTTTTTTTTTTGGACTTCCAAAATTGTTGTATTGACTTACCTGCAAAACACTTTCTATTTATTTAAACACATTCTCGAATCATAACTTGAGATCTACTGGTAGTTAAAAAACACTGTAAGTTACAGAATCCTACACTGTCTAATGGTATTTTTAGGTAATAATGGGCTTAATGTTGCTTTGCGACAGCAGCCAAAAACTCTTGAGTGGTCTGCCCCAAACCCCAAATCTTGACCTCATTCGACTTCTTTGGCTTTCACATTAGGTTACAGTGGCTGGCAGTTAATCCCTTTTAAGAACCATCCACTGCTTCATGCCGTTAATGCTCTTACGTCAACATTCTCTCCATTTTTCAATCTATAATCCTGTTAAAAGTCTTGTGCTGTTCAAAAACTTAACAGATAAATTGCTTTAAAGTTCTCCATGTGGAGAAAAATATAAAAATGTGTGACTTTCACATGTTAAATTTATGCAGGACATACACTTGTTTTGAGTCGCTGCTATTCACAGAAGCGGACAGGCAAGGCCTGTAGCTACTATTTCAATTATTTCAGTCTTTGCAGGCTCTACCCCCACATCCATCCCCATCTGCATTGTTTGGATGACCCTCCAAGGGGGTGATGGCTTCTCATGTTTAAGTAGAGAGGACACAGCGTGATACAAGCACGAAGGGAAACCAAAGCAAGACTAAACTAAATAGACGCTTTGACATGTATAAAACTCAGGAGTCATGTTTCACAGCAGGAAAACAGATGTGCCATCAAAGAAAAAAAAAATCACACGCATACTTGCTACTGGGTAATCTTTGCACGCTCTTATTCTAGGTGCAATACTGTCGACCATAATTTGTGTCATAATTTATGATTTGCAAGATCCTTTTAATTGGATCACTTGGGCCCCTAGGGCCACTATCACAAATTAAAAAAACACTTGGAGTATGTTGTACGATTACAGACTTATTTCGAATAGTCACAACGCGCGGCATTGTTTACATAAAGGACGATCGATGGATTTAATGAATTGGAGTGACACAGATGGTTTGATAAACGTGTTATTTATGTAATACTTATTTGAATAACTCTGAATGTTACGTCAGGCCCGTTCTCAGCTCCTCGTTTGTGTATATGTCACGTTAGCATACCATATCGTTTAGCCTGCTGTTGCTGGTTCATGTCTGTTCTTGGTGTTAGATTTTGACAAATAAATTTGCCCCAAAAGTGCGATTTATACTCCGGTGCAACTTATATATGTTTTTTTTTTCACTTTATTGTGCATTTTATGGCTGGTGCAACTTATACTCCGGAGCGACTTATAGTCCGAAAATTACGGTATATAATACAGGTAATATTATAAAATATAATACAATAAAGTATAATAAAATAAGACTAGTATTATTAACAACATTTTCTATTATTAATAATGATAAATAACCTTCTTTGTTAACTCAAGCAATGTATTGTAATTATTTATCTATGATTTATTTATGAATCTATTTAGTTTCATGTACATTATAGAGCAGTAAAAATAAAATAAAATACCGTTTGCTTAAAAGTATTCAGACTAATAGGTAATACAATTTCGTTCATTCAAAATGGTCACACAGTAAAAATTACAGTTGCAGTGTAAACCATAAAAATGTGTCAAACATTTCAATACCAACAAAACCATTGGCCTGACAATACCACACAACCGTTGATAACTGCTTATTCTAACTTTTACACTGACGTCCGTCTTTGCAGCAACATGTCCTTCTCAGGTCCAATCTCAGTGACTTTATATTACAATTTACTGTTCTAGCCCACCACATCATTTTATGTGGCCCACAAAAGCGCACTATTTGCATGGATTTTTTTTTTTGCTGAATTACCAAGATTGTGTTCAATTTGAATACACTTTGAGATATTACTCGCATTTTTTGTTACCAATCCCTTCTTTAAAATAAATGTATTTAATATTGAACAGTTGTAACTGGTTTCTGATTTCCAAACCCGTTATTAATGACTGATTTGTTCTGTATATGTAATATATGGCAATAATGCATTCACTGGGGTTCACAGTCATAAGGGCCTTCTCAAAGAAACTCAAACAAAGATGTAATTGTGACAAAAATCAGTTTGAAACTCTTGCTTGAGACCTCTTCTGAATAAATGAACACAAATTTCCACAGACATAAAATCTTATTGAAAGTCTTCCAAGAAGAATGGTAGGGATGTGTGCAAAAGACCTACTTTTGATTTTCCAATTTTCAATCTCTATTTTGCAGACATGACGACTTTTTATCACTGTGTCGCATTCCATTTCAATCTAAAAATGGTGCAATCATCAAATTATTTATTTCTGCTGGTACTCCGGTTACTTTCACAGTCCCAAAACATGCATATTCAGTTCCTTGAAGACTTCCGTTGGTTGTTTTGTGTGATTGTGAATGGTTGTTTGTATGGGTCAGTCCCCCACTACTCCCATCGGCAGGGCTCAGCTACAGTTTTCCTGTGGCCCTTAACAGGGAACGTGATGTGGATTATTTTTTTATACACTATGTCTTAGTCTGAACACAATGGGTATTCTGGGTACACAACTGTTAAAAAAAAGACATCGTAATGAAAAAAATATATATATTTCTGCAGCTGGTTGCATACTACAATGGAACCATGAAAGAGATCATTTGGTCTCAGACAGAGAAGATCCATTGGCCAAGTGGGAGCCCACCGCTGGATAACCCACCCTGTGTGTTTTCCACAGATGACCCCTCCTGCAATGATGGTATTATTATAAGCTATCTTTCATAACCTCTTTAGACTGATTCTCAATAACAGCCATACAAAGTCCTTTAATGACATTACAAAATGTCATCATCAGTTATATCAAATTATATAAATAAAATAAATATTTTCATCACTTTTGTGTGATAGTGTACAAGTTTTTTTTTAAAAAACATATTAACAGCTTTCTTCTAATCCTACCCGAGGACCAGATAAGCACTCCAAAAAATAATGTTAAAAAATATATAATATTATATATATATATATATATATATATATATATATATATATATATATATATATATATATATATATATATATATATATATATATATTCATGCAGTATATAATATACTATATATATATATATATATATATATATATATATATATATATATATATATATATATATATATATATATATATATATATATATATATATATATATATATATATATATATATAATTTGTTATTGTTATTTGTTATTTGTTGCATATTTCTTTATGCCATGAGAAAGTAAAAATATAATTATCTATATACAGGATGGATTTTTGTTACTTTTGTTTTATTTGTTCTCATTAATTTATGTTGGAATAAACCAATCTCTGCATTCCAAATATTAATTTATAACTGACGGTTGTGTTCTGTTTATATGGGTTTATTGGTGTCTCCTGGGTGCTTATTTGAAATTGATAATTTTGTATTCAATAAACTCTTTTATGTTAAATTCTCAAAACAGAAAATCCTACATATGTGTTCATCTAATAAAAAAAAAAAAACTTTTTAACCTTTTTTTTAATTATGTGAATCTTAATCATTAGGCTATCACAGTTTTATTTATACTTCACATTTAGTGAAACATGTCTTTTAATTGTAACACTCTTAAGTTCCGCAGCTGTACTTACATGTTTGACAGCTGGGTTTTTAATAGCGTAAAAAAAATATATATTTTCAAAGATATGACATGTGGACATCTGTTGAACATATGAGAGACAAGTGAGTGTGGAATCCTTCTCCTGTTTCCAGGTCAGCTGCCAGTTCTGGGAATTGTAGCTGTGGGATCTGGCTTGGCTCTCATCATTTTTGGAATCTCCAGTTTCCTCATTTACAGGTGAGTTGTAAAAAGAAAAAAGTGAAAGCGTTGTGCTGACGCAGTGTCTACACGGCTTATTAGAAACAGTACAAATTTAAATGGAATGACAAAGTGACGTGATCGGAGATGGATTTTTGGGTGCATGGTGCTGCAGTGAGTGCCCGTGTGGTATTTTCCCAAACAGCTTACCAGGTGAAGATCTTAAAGCAGTGGGTAGGTGCATTGAAACTTATATTTGAGCTCACACAATGGGAAACAAACACGCTTTTCATCAAATGATAAGTCTGTTCACTATATTTGTTATTTGCTTCGTAAGAAATTGAAATTTCCCATAATTTAAGGATTCACACACACAGACTGATAACCATGAGAAAAAATTGTTAGCTCAGGTATTTAAGAGTTTTCAAAATAATATGTCTTTTACAAACAAAACTATAAATTATTGAAAGTTTTGTCTTTTTGTAAGTCTTTTTGTAATGAGTAACATAATCTGCTACTGCAACAATTCATTTGCCTTCTTGTAAATGTGACTTCCCTGCCACGTTTGCACTTGTCAAGATTTAATGGGGGAAGGGAACGGTTGACACAATGCTGGGCTTTTGTCGTGTTATTTTACACGTTTTGACTTGTTGCTGATTGATTATCATTCATTCATTCATTCATTCATTCTTTCATTAATTAGTTCATTAATTAGTTCATTAATTAGTTCGTTCATTCATTCATCGCAAGGCACACATAGCCAAAGAACCATTCACGTTCAAGTGAGTTGTCAATTGGCCTACCATGCATGTTTTTGGAATGTGGGAGGAAACCGGAGTACCTGGAGGACACACACGCAGTCACGGGGAGAACATGCAAACTCTGCACAGATCGGAGCCTGAATGAAACCCTGCACCTCTGAACTGTGATACAGCTGTGCTAGCCAGTGCCCCACCCAATATAATAATATTATAATTAAATAAATCATATGCATTTTTATCAATAACTATAACAGTCTAAAATTCATCGAAATTAAAGGCTGAATTCTTGCGATATTTGTGAGCGAGAATCCATTTTGTCTCAAACCTGCTGATTTTCTCCGGCCAATCACAAAGCTACCATGTTTTTTGGTGCAGGATATGCGCTGTGACGTAAACATGAATCAATGACCGTAATGGATGAATGCATCGACGGTGCAATCAATTCTGTTCTTGCAGAATTAAATCCGCTGGGATGAGGGCCGGCTCACCGGTAACCCAAATAAGGATAAGTGGTATACAATGGATTAATTAATCCACTCAACACTAATCAGCCACTTGACGCCACATTTATTTGGGTGTTCTGCCTTCTTCCTTCTTACCATAAATATGGTTGGGCAAAAACAACTCGGCATTTCTAGGGTAAATGGTTGCAACATACAGTGTACGTAAGCAATATGTTATATATGGTAAATACCTCTTGAAATTGTTTACTTGCTATTTAATTATTTATAGTAACTTACGTTTAAAAGAAGAAGCTTACACAACATTGAATGCTAGCTGGTTTATATACACTAAACCGTTTCTTTTTGTCTCCATTGAAATTATATTTTCCCTCAAAAACGAATTGAACTCAAATTTTGCGATATATTTTTTTTTTTTGCATTTTTGGTTGGGTATGTCTTGTGGAATTTCTTAGAAACACAGTTTAATTTCATTACATTTTAATCATGTATGTCCTTAATACCATATTTTCCTGACTATAAGTCGCTCGGACTACAAGTGGCACCAGCCATAATATGCATAATAAAGAAAAACATATATAAGTCGCACCGGAGTACATGTCACATTTCTGCGAGAACTTTATTTGACAAAATCTAACACTAAGAACAGACATGACAGGCTAAACGATACGGTATCCTAACGTTACATAAGCACAAACGAGGAACTGAGATTGTGCCTGACGTAACATATTAACAGTTATTCAAATAACTATCATAAATAACACGTTTATCAAACCAGCCGTGTCACTCCAGCCAAACTATGAAAAAAACTGTGACTTATCATCCGGAAAATACGGTAATTAAGCAACTAGAATTATTATTTTTTTAAATAAAACAATATTACAGTGGTTTGTACCCCAATTCATAGGTTATAACTTAATAACACCATGAATTTGCTCATGTTTGCACTACTGTCTATTAACACTAACAAGTGTTAATCACCAGCCAGTCAGAATGGATTTTGATCAGAGGAATGATGGAAGAAAGACAAAGGAGCATCTATCCACCTCAGGTAAATCCTCTAATTCTGTCTTAGAGTTGATCAATCTCAAGCTTCTCTACCAGATCATTTGATACACTTTGTGTATTTATTCTGAAAGAAAAAAATTAACATTCACCTTTTCTGTTTCTTTTTCCAGCACACAGTTCAACAAGCACAGAGCGGTTTCCTTATGAACTAGTTGATCTGGACTATTGGCTGGTAAATGTTGAGAAATGTCCTCTACCTTGGAATACTTTTTATTTGTTTTATTAAACTTGAATATAAAATATATATTTCTGTAATTCATATTTGTAATTCCGCATTTCATTTTTGGCTCTGACCTGGAATTTTAAACACTAGCAGTGTACTGTGCAAAAGGCTTAGGGACTCATACTGGCACCTAAAGTCTGTTTTACCTGATTGGTGTGAACAATCTCTGCTTTACTAAAAGCATGGTAAACTTCCTTGGTGTGATTCACTGAGGTGGATCTGAGTATGTATGGGCACCCAACATGTGATGTTAATGTGATCATTCTCTGTGCCAGTTATTAATGATAAGAACCAAGGCGTGTGCTATACAGAGAATATAACGTGTGTTATATATACACCTATACCTATCATTGATATCATATTGCTTAAAAGAAGCTGCAAAGTCAGGAAGGTTGCTGTAACGCAGTCTCATATCATGAAGTGATGGAATGCATGAACTTGATGGAGCACGGATAACTGCAAAGGAGTGAGAGGAAGAGGGGTTAACTGAGCTGAAGCACTTTTTTTTTTAATGTAAAAGCAAACAGAAGAAAAGTGGTAACCAAATAATGTCATTGTCTGTACCTGTCCTACATGTACTGTTTATGTTAAAGTGACTGTTTGATAAAGTTCAGTAAACAATGAAGCTTGTTCTTTGCTTAAGACTTTTGCACAGTACTGCAAATAATCAACTGAAGGCTATTTCTGACAAACATTCTAGTGACCATTCAGTCCTTGGCCTTGAGACAATAAACGTAAAGCTTTCTGCATCCATTGCAAGACCCTTCGAGATTTTTAATGGTGTCTTTCTATTATTGCAGACACCAGTGGTGCTTTGCTGATGGTCACAGAGGTGCACAGTGGCCTATACGACCATCATGCAAGACCAACAAGCTGCTGTCTTCACTACTTGATCTACAAATCACCACTAAAATGCTTTATTTGAGTTATTCTCTAATCAGTCGGTATAAGCCAGAGTTTCTTATAATGAATATTTATTTCACATGTATTTGAACAGAATTCGATATATAGAAACATTTCTAAAAGTCTGTTATGTATTAAATGCTGCTGTTTGTATTTTCATGAATGTAACAAAAATGTTATACTGAGATATGTCTAAGTGCTGGGGTCATGCAATTTAGGGATTTGACTGCCCATATGGAATAATGGTAACAATGGAATTCTCAATACTGTGAACTATATAAGGATGTATTTTTGTCTACTTGGTAATTAGTAACTGTTAATGAAAATGTAAATATATTATCATTGTGAAATATATACAGTGAGATTATTTTTTATCACTTTAATAAAAACAAATTGTCTGGTTTAAATGGTTTCTTTCCTTTATTGCTTTCTTTTACAACAACAACAATTTGGTTGATTTCAAATAGATTTACATGAAACAGGCTTCGAGCGAGAGAAACGTGTTTTTGTACTACCATAATCAAACCAAAGAAACATATTTGTACCATATTTTGGAAGGTGAAACTATCCGCAAATTCGACCTGGTGGCCACTGGGCCTCTCTCAGTTGATTTTGGAGTGTGTGCAGCAGCAGGGTTAGGCGATGTTAAGCAGAGCTGCTCGGCTGTGATGTTTTAATGGAGGGGCTGGTCCAGCAAAGGTATTCACATATGGGGCTTATGAAACAATAGGCCCACTGTGGAGGCCCACACTTTGCTACCCTGGCTGCCAGAGGTCTCTGAACGAGGCTCTTTAAATAGAAAAATATTTTTTTTTCGTGGTGAATGGGTCTAGGGGTGCACCTCTGGTTTGATGATGTTTCCTGTCCTCAAAATAGACGTACACAGACAGTTTCTGCAGTATTTGAAGACACAAACAAGCGCCCGCCAGAGAACTTGTGTTTTCTAGACAGTCTAACACGAGGATAAATGATGAAAAACAAAAAAAACAAGGTTGAAGAGAGACTAGAACACAATATGCAAGCGCTGCAATAATTTCTGCAGCCATCTGGAAGTGTTTTACACCTTTTAGACGGTGTCGGAATGTGTGGGCTCTGCTCGTTTGTCATTTTTTGAGTGAAAATGATTTTTCTTGCGTCTGTCGAAACACAAACGCGTACAAAAGAGAAACTGGAAGGCTTTGGACTAATCGCTGGAAAGCTGTTTCCCCTCTGCAGTGCTCCACGTTTGCCAGACTGATCTAAAATAACGTCAGACTTATCACAATTCTCAAAAATTAATACATCTCGTGAGGCGATGAAGACATTTGTCTTCCCTTGCTATCGCATCAACTTTTGTTTCTTTAACTTATTGGCCAAACTCCCACACCCAAAGACTAATTCAATATAGTGATCTTATTATTCTCAGAGATAATAATAATATCAAATAAATTAATTTAGTCCATGTTCAAAATGTTGCCAGCATGAAACCTTTATTAAGACCCACACAGAAAAAAGTGTGGCATAAAATCTTTGCTAAAATGGCTCAGTAGAAAACATTGTGTTATTAACCAAGTGTTCTTATGAAAACAAGAAAAGTTGGGGAAAGTTCACTATTATAATACTATTTTTACATATGGCTGCATTACATCTGCAGCCCTGAGGTGGCATGTCTTCTACACACCTCACGAATACAACTATAAAAAAATCTAGAAAAAATTAGAGCAGGCTAACTTCTCTTTAACAACTCGAGCCTTAACTATTAATTTATTGTTTCACATTGTTACAAAGCTGGAATCTTGTCTATTGTCACTTTAATATGACCTTAATGATGATCATGAACCCTGCTAGTATCCATCCTAGCAATCCTAATTTCCCATAGGTGTGAGTGCGAGTGGATGGTTGCTATTGTGCGCCCTGCAATTGGCTGGCAACCGGTTCAGGGTGTCCCCTGTCTACTGCCTGATGACAGCTGGTATAGACTCCGGCATGCCAGAAAATGGATGGATGGATGGATGGATGGATGGATGGATGGATGGATGGATGGATGGATGGATGGATTGGATGGATTGGATGGATGGATGGATGGATGGATGGATGGATGGATGGATGGATGGATGGATGGATGGATGGATGGATGGATGGATGGATGGATGGATGGATGGATAAAGCCACCACACTTGAAATAGATTTTCCTCTGATCTTTGCGTGACTGATTTTAACACTGTTCCACTTTTCCCCTTTTGTAGGAAACTCAAGTTGGAGAAAGAGCTGGCTGGAATGCTGTGGAGGATTCGGTGGGAGGACCTCCAGTTTGAGAGCCCCAATAAATACCACAAACGAGCTGGGAGTCGTCTCACGCTCTCACAGGTAAACCACCGTCTCATATTGTACGCCATTATTTCATTACAATTAAGGTAAAAAATGAATTTAAATAGTCTGCAGGAGGTTAAAGAAACAAAGTTCCAAATCACCTAAATTGTTGTGAGGCAGACTAGCAGTGTTACACCCACATAAGCTATTAAAGTTATTCATAATTCTCTACTTTATATTGTCTTTTCTGACAGTGTCACTGGCACAGCCTCCACTGTGCAATTAACAAGTTGTTGCTCTTCTGGCAGTTTCTAGATATCACAACACAACATCCATCGGTTTCCTTTAACGCCGGCCTTGTTGTCCGTCTGTTGTTTTTTCTGCCAGGAATCCAAAAGTGATCACTTGACACGTTCAATGTTAAGTAATAGGCACAGCAAAAGCAAGCAGCAGCAGTCTTTAAAGAATCTAAATCTTTTGTTTACACATTCTTGGTTGATTTGCCAGTGGGTTTATTGAAGGTGACTGAGTTTTTCTTGTGGCAAAAACATTAAGTGATTGTTAAAATAAGCTTTTGCATATCCCTCGTCCATATATTTGTAATACCTTGCCGCGTTCTTCAATATCAGGTTCTGTTGTCTGTGGGCTCATACAGCCTCGTGTCACAAGGAACGTTTTTCCTTGTTTGTGGTTCAATCCCAGCTGTGTATTATTATGTATATGGGAATGAAATAATGTAAACATCCTTTCAGAATTGTTTTGCATAGATTGTCTCCAAGTCATCATAATGGGAAATGAGAGAGAGAATTAAGTTGTATGAGGGAAATGAGTGACGTCAACAAGAAACTGGCGAAGTAATGTTCTGGGTTTGAATAATGGTGAGGGAGCTGGTCGAGTATTTAGCCTGGTATAGCCAAAATGAACTCTATATGTTGAGATCCAAACTGACCACTTCCTGCCATTGTTTTATTTTATTTTTTTCTTAATCCTACAATAAAAAAATACTTGCCATGCAAAACTACGCATCATAAAGCGCTGCAAAATAACTATCAAAACTGCCGTTGTGGTTTAAAGTGAGAAAAACTCATGGCCATAACCATCCCCTCTCCCGATTGAGAAGTCAAGTCAAGTTTATTTATTTATATAGCCCTAAATCACGAACAAGTCTCAAAGGGCTTCACATGTAAAAAAAACAAAATAAATATTCTATTATCTCTATTATTCTATTATTCTCAAACATCCCCTGATCTTAAACTCCCAGGAGGGCAAGGAAAAACTAAAAAAAAAAAACTATCAGGGGAAAAATGAGAAACCTGTGAGTAAGGACAGTCAAAAAGTGTCCTTCACTAAAGATGGGCACTCTGTATAACCTTGGGCAATACAAACTCCAAGTATGATGTAAAAAGGCAAAGTGTGGCATGAAAAATTATTCATCAACAACCAAGCTACATGTGAATTTTAAATTTATTTTAATTTTAAACTGGTGTGCTTGCATCTCTTGCAACAGTATATTTTTTATTGGTTTTGTCTAATAATGTTCCCATAATTATAGACGCTAATTCAATTGTTAATGAAAATGGAACATTTGATTCACTGTGAGCTGTTTTGTCTATTTTGTAAAATAATAGCATGTGCTTAATAATTTGGAACTCAGTATATGTCTTTTCCAGATCATACTTTCCAATGTACTCTGTGCTCCCAGTGTTTGCATTCTATCCAATTGTGAAAATGATGATGCTCAGTGTCTGCACACACTGCCTCTGCAATGCATCGTTTCACTCTGAGCACATATTTGCACAAGGCCTTGAGCTGCTGTTTTGAAGACTCAAATACACTTAAGTTTTTTTATATGAATTTATTTCGCAGCTAAGTGACAGCGTCAAAAGTGGACTGAATTTAATCCTCTTTGCTCAAATTGACTCAAGGCTAACCTTTTTTTTTTTTTTTTTTTATCATTTTCTCCTCAGAGAGGCTCCAGCTATGGGTCCCTGATAACTGCTCATGGAAAATATCAGCTATTTGCAAAAACTGGATATTTTAAGGTAAGGCTTAGTGAGTTCTGACATTTTCAACTCTCTCTTTTGCCACCTACACATGCACATGCTTGCTGCGAAAGCAGGTGAAGAGAAAGTGTGTGTGGGCGAATTTAGGTAGTTGGGTTTACTGTGAACTGCAGAATGCGTCAGTATTGCTTTTTTTTTTCTTTCTTTCTTTTTTTTTCCCCATCCTCTCCATCTCGTTCGACACTGCCGCCTTGCAGTCTGGACATGACAATCAAATTGTTGCTGACTATAATTTGTCATTTCATGGTGGGGGAGGTGTGTGGGAAATCGACAAACAAGTGCCTCAATAATTCGAATGATGATTGGTGTGTGTGTTTGTGTTTTCATTCACTGAACAAACGCAAGCAATGACCAGCTCTACATTTACTGCATTTAATCAGCGTTATAGCTCACATAAGGTCTCGTTAAAGCAGACGGAAGGGGAAATGGTCGTCAAGCTGCTTTGAAGTTGCTAATGAACACAGAGCAACCGCTAAAGTCAAAACCAATCTCTAATGGAACCCTGCTTGACCTCCAATTGGTCCATATTTCAAGATTTTTTTTTCATAGGCAATAATAGAAATAGAAATGATCTCCTCCAGGGTCACAAAAGGTTCATTAATTGTACAGGGATTTTTTTTTTAAGAACAAGAACTCCTGGGTTAAAAAAGTCTCAATTTTAAAAAATGTTCTGCACAAATCTTACAAAAATGTAATCTGTACTTTTTTTTTTTTTGTTTTTCAGAAGTGTTTTCATGCAGGCGTATCCGCTGTAATTATAGCATTTTGAGGTTTGGAATGCTGTACAATTAACTAGTTTGCATCGTCAAGTGTCCTAATAAGGCACACAAAATTACCATCGTTGTTACTTAGTTACATTTGTAATGATTGAGTAAAAGTATGGGCTGTAATTGTACCGTGTACTGTACGTCTGTACTGTGACTCATAAAAAAAGGCTCCGATATTATGTGATCCGATAACACTATATCAGCCTATTAACTCCCTGTTTAAGTTTACAGTTTGTCAACTTGTATTAGTACCTAGCCCAAAATAACGACTTACGTGTATATTTAAGCGAATAAATGTTTTTTTCTTTAAAAAATCTGCGATATCTGACTTCATACTAAAACATGATGCGAAATGCTATGGATAGACAGATTAGTGAATAGCGGAATCTTCAATAAGTGCCTTCAAAAGTATTTTTTTATGCGTTTGAACGTATTTGCCAGTCAAAAATGTTTACTCCTCATTGGTATTGCCACGCTTCCGTATAAAAGTTACAACACAGTCAGTCTCAACTTTGAAGACAAATAAATGACAAAGGCATAGTGAGGGTGCAGCTGTAACTCATGCACTGTAAATTTCAGTATGTGTTTCTCTTCAGAGGCTTTTAGAGTTTCCAAGTTGCCTAGTGACTCATTGCTTCACATATTTTATGACAAGAGTGGAGACACATAAGGCACAAACATTTATATGCTGTAGTATACTTTGCCTCCCATTCATGAATAATTTGTTCAGTGGCCAATAGTGTTGGACAACCAACACTAGAGGAATACTGGAATTCCATTCTGCAAGAAATGTCACCGGCAAGAAATAGAAGCAAGCCGATAAATGCATTATGCCATGATACATTATATTGGAAGCATGGTCCGGTCCATTTGCTATAAGACAAAGTTTGTAGCACAGCACACAACTCGGAACAGTAATATTATACAGATGCTCGTGTTAACACAACATTTGAGGTGTGTTGCCATGGCAATAAGGGCCAATGCTTTTGAATTAGAAGCAAGTGTACCATCAAGCTGATTTGGAGGATGATACGGTTGGATATAATTATCTTTTTTTTTTTCTTTCTTTTTTGTAATAGGTGGCTGGATTTCCTCTCTTCTTTTTATGGACAATTTGCGTAGTTGTTAGTCTTCAATTGGCAGAAATGTCAATGACATCCTAATTATGTGTGCTGTCACTATGTCTTGATTGCAGGGCAACCTGGTGGCTATCAAACATGTCAACAAGAAGAGAATCGAGCTAACCAGACAAGTTTTACTGGAGCTCAAACATGTGAGTGTTGCCTTATATAAAGACTTGACCTAGTTTACTTCATTTGATTGTTGTGCTTGATTATTTCAGGAATTTTAGTTTTGAATTGAATTATTCACACAGTCTATGCATAAACATGTTTGAGAATGAATCCAAATAAAATTAGACCGGTATAAACCATTAGTCATTGGTTTGAAAAGCAACTACTTTATTCTAAACTGCTCTTTGCTCTTACCCTACATGCCTCCAAAGTCAATTAACAGAGATTAGACTGGTACAATGTGAGCCTTTTGAAAGCCCTGAATTCATGCGTCCACCCATCAACTCTAACCAAGAAAACCATTGCCTTGTGCTTTCAGTTTCAAGACAGCCTTGAGTCTTGAGTGCCAAACAAGCCCCCTACATAATCACTAAATGTCCTATTCCATCTATGAAATGAAAAAATCATCAAGTGATGTGATTGTACTTGTTTTCACAATAGATAAAATACATCAATGAAAGGTTATGTCTGTCCCTTCAGACACTAAAATCTGCCAACATGCAATACAATTCCAGAAGAATTGTTTTGTTTTTCATTGGATGTTCAGGAATGGCAGTGATGGTACATTTGCCTTACTTGGATACAGGTAGTGTGGGCTGAGTTCTCACTCAATAACTGTGTGAATCTGTATGTTCCCTGTGACTGATTAGTCTGCCTTCGGCCCGACAATGCAGTACTACACGATGCAATGTGATGCAATGAAAACCTGCTCATTGTTGAGTATTTCTAGCATATAGACTGACATAAATGTCAAGACTTAGCATACCCCGATCTTGATGACTATATTGTGTCCTTGACGCATGACAGAACATACAAGTGGCAAACAAATTTTAGGAACCGATCCAAAACCAGCACAACAGACCTCATGAGACAACTTCTATAACTTTACCTTTCATTATAAAACACATGGATCATAACTTAACAGGGAGAGATTCACGGATTCACAGCCGGTTAGCAAAGATTAATTGGGGCTGCCTGGAAGTCTGCCTGGCCTCTCAGTCAGCAGGCCACATGGGAGAGGGACTGCTGTCTGAACTGGCAACTTCTCAGACCTCCCAGAGGCCCGATCGCCCGTCAAACCTCAGCTCATGAAAAAGCCAACTAGACGCTGGTGGAAACTTAACCACTTGTCTCCCAGCCTGCTCCCCCCCTTCGACTCACCAGTCAGTGTTCAGCAGGGGGAATTATATAGGCCAAAGGGTAGGCTAACATCTCCCATGCTGTAAAACAGGCGCGACCGACTCCCGAGTTTTGCTGTGAGAACGGCTGCCAGTCATAAACTTTGAGGGAGAGAAGTAACCTACCTGCAGAAATTACAAACACAGTCTTTCAAGCTGGTTTCAGAAATATATTTCTTTAGTGCTGCTAGCCCAGAGTCATGCTAAAGGTACCAGGAAGACCTTTTCATAAAAAGTAAAATCCTACACTCAAGTATCACAATTACTTCATAGGCAGTTTACCTCATTAATTTGTTATTGCCTCAAATTCTTTGAAATTACAAGTCATGAGGTTTGATTGTGTTCTAAATCCTGAACGGTCAGATTTAGTCTTTGAGATTCTTCTTGGCTTTGGTGCTCCTGCATGTACATCCACTCAACGCTTCTTTTTTTTTTCTCCCCTCCTTACACACACTGCCTCATTCATAACCACCACATTAAATTATGCACTTGCATGTTTCAGCTAGGTGCCCTGTGCAGAAGTCAGTCTCAGCATGTTGAAATAGAAATCGTGCCAACTAACTGACTGCAAGTACAAGATTTAGATGAAATGCTGGCAGGGGTAATCGCAACTCTGAATATAAATGAACTGCCAGTCCTTTTCCCTTGTCCTCTGTTTCCACAGTGTTGGAGAAATGTGATGTTTGGAAAGTTACACTCTGTGTTATTTTCAGATGAGAGATGTCCAGTTTAACCATCTCACCCGCTTCATTGGAGCCTGCATAGACCCTCCCAACATCTGCATTATAACGGAGTACTGTCCCAGAGGCAGTCTGCAGGTACTGCAAATATTCTAATAAATATGATAAGATCATATTGTATATTTAATCAACCACCAGAAATACTGTACAGCACTTATCTTGGATTACAGTATATAACGTCCGCAAGATGATTGGTTCTTGATTTGATGGTTTAAAAAAATAAAATACTCCCTGAAAGTCCGTGAGTGAACATTTGAAAGAAAAATCAAAGTTTAGCTGTACCCTACTTAAGCCACATCTTCAAACGCTATTGACGTCTTTTGTCTTCTTTTCAGTAAAGCCAATTTTGTGTTGAAATGTGTTCATAGTGAGCATACAAAGAACAAAATAAAAGTAATTTTGTTTCTTCTTTCATTATTTGGGTCTTGCATTGCTAAGGAATAATATTTTGATGATTGACTGAGGGAGTTGGGACATTGTCAAAAATCCTCTCACCGCATCCATAAAAAGTTGAATGTGAGGCGATGGGCATGATTCTTTTTATTTTTGTGGCAAATGCAGAATGGCTGAATGAAAGTATCATTCGTGCACCTCTGTGTATAATATGACTGGCAGTGTCAAATTTGCAAATCTGCCCAGGACCGAATGTATATAAATGAAACTACATTCAACAGTTTTATTCAATGCTGGGAGTTGAGATAAGAAATGCAGTGCAGGATTCATATTTTGGGCTTGTCTACTCTATTCTAGTAGCTTATTAAAAAGGACAATCTGGGGAATGATGTGGAACTGAATTGTCGGCTTTATCACTCACAAACTGTTGAGAAATATTTGTGTTTGTTGATGGGAGCAACTGTTATGATGTGACTGGTTGACAACTGTGTGGGATGTCACTAACTGGCCATGTCATTAGCATCTTGCCGTTTGCCATGTGGGTCCCCAAGCAAAGAGAGAAAGTAAGAGCTTTGGCCTAAAGGTGTTTTCCATTCCAAAAATAAGTAGCTGAAAAGATGCACAGAAAGTAGACGTATCTTTCAAAGCTTTCCGGTAATGATGAGCTTGTGTGTGTGCCTTGCAGGACATTCTGGAGAATGAGAGCATCAACCTGGACTGGATGTTCCGCTACTCTCTGATCAATGATATAGTGAAGGTACATGGGTGGGAGTGGTGAAGTCACAAAGGCATTTTCAATTGCAAAAAAAAAAAAAACCCGAAGAAAAGATGCTTTGTGAGCCTCGGAGAAACATTGAAAACGACCTACGTTGTTGCCATGGTTTCGCATGGCTGGAATGTAAAAGAGAGTCCCGACAATATGAATTGGCACAGCATAGAATAAATATTGCCATTATACAGCATGGAGTGGGAGAGAAACCGTCATTCTAAACAGTGCATATTTCCTTCCAGCTTCATCAAATTGAATCATGGATTTACTGAAAAAGATCTTTTCAAACCTCTGGAAGACAGTTGCTCTTTGTCACAAGATCCGACTCTTGGAAGGGTTCATTATTGAGCTGCATGCATAATGAAGTGCTTCTGCTGAATTGCTCCATACAGATAGCAGAGCTTCGAGCCTAGAGGGGGGGGGACACCCCTAAAGCTTTGAGCATAAACGGACTCAACTCTTTCCACAAATTATTGAACACGAGTCCATCTTCACTACCCTCCTTCAAGAGGAATTAACAGTAATTTCTCAGAAATTCCCACGAGACTGCGATGCCCTTGAAACATGGCTTCTTTTCAAAACCCTCAGCATACGTCCACTTGTCAAAGCTTATTGTTTCCACATGTCCACACATTTGCTGTATTTGTCTTCATGTTGAGAGGAAAAAGAAATGGAGTGCCTTGATGCATGAATGAATGCGCCTCTGCTCTGCAGGGCATGAACTATCTTCACAACAGCTATTTTGGCTGCCATGGAAATCTGAAGTCATCTAATTGTGTGGTGGACAGCCGATTTGTGTTGAAAATCACCGATTTTGGATTGAGCAGCTTTCGCTCGTCCTGCGAAAATGATGACTCTCATGCTCTCTATGCGAGTAAGTTGCTTTTGTGCACATTAGATGTACTGCATTTCCAATGTACTTGCCTCCATTTTGACGGCATCTCACTTTTTAGAGAAGCTGTGGACAGCTCCGGAGCTGCTCATATATGACCAGCATCCTCCTCAGGGAACGCAAAAGGGTGATGTGTACAGTTTTGGAATCATCCTGCAGGAAATTGCCTTAAGGAATGGACCTTTCTATGTAGAAGGCATGGACCTCAGCCCAAAAGGTAAATTCTCAACTATTGTACATTCCATTGGGATGCAGAACTCAAAAGGATTATGCTGAAAATATTCATTTGTAAAGACCTCCGAAACCTAATATTCATATACGATGCTGCTATGTAAGATATAGATTTTTGTTTTAAGTGTTACAAAGTGTTTGGATATTTTGAAAGGCAATTTTCTGAGCCTCGGGCAGGGCATTCCAGAGCTGAGGGGGCCCATGACCACATAAGCTCAACCACCTTTTAGTTTTGAGGTAGTAGAGGCTTGTCTGCTGTCTCACTCTGGAGCTAATTTTCAGAAATGGAGATGGAGGCTGGATATATGAAAGCTGATTGGTAACATGATTTCAAAAAAGTATCCATTCGAAGTGTCGTCGCAAAACTGGGCCGATAGGAGTTTGTCATCTGGTATCCGTTAAAAGTGGAGCTGCTCCCTTTTATGCAAACAGAAAAACTACTTTGGGCACTTACCACAGTTCTGAAAAGTATAGCACTTGTACGTACGTGTAGCACTTAAAAATCTTTTTAGCGTAGTTTTCTCTGCGCAGAACACAGTGCTCTCGTTTTGTTTGTATTCAACATAAAACCATAGTCAACTATTGGTTGTCAGGTGATGACAAGGCCTCAATGGGAAATGAAAACCTTGGAAGAAATTCAAGAGCAAGTCTCAACCTTTACATAACCACAATGGATATTTAACATCGCCTTGGGGGATTTTCGTCATTGGATGACGTTTGTTGGATGTTTATTCACAGTCACGCTTGGTGGTGATTGTACGAGTGCCACTAATCCATTAACAGGCAAAAGGAGCCTGCACCTTTTCCAAGGCCTGATAAAGAGGTTTAAAATAACAGCAGAATCTTAAAAGACTCTAGTAGTTCTTTCCAAACACTTATAAAACCAAAGAGGAAGTTGGCGATAACCTTTTGAGTGTAATGTTTCCTAAAATACCAAATACCGTAATTTTCGGACTTTAAGTCGCACCAGCCATAAAATGCACAATAAAGTGAACAAAACATATACAAGTCACACCAGAGTATAAGTCGCACTTTTGGGGCAAATTTATTTGTCAAAATCCAACACCAAAAACAGACATGAACCAGCAACAACAGGCTAAACAATACGGTATGCTAACGTAACATATACACAAACGAGGAGCTGAGAACGGGCCTGACGTAACATTCAGAGTTATTCAAGTAACTATTACATAAATAACACGTTTATCAAACCATCGGTGTCACTCCAATTACTTAAATCCATCGATCTTGCTTTATGTAAACAATGCCGCGTATGCGCCGCATATGCTGATGTCGGACCCGTTGTAAGTTGCATTTCTAATTATTCCACAGACCCATATAATGATATATAAAGTATATTTCAAATAACTGTCAAATTACAACAATATTATCAAACCATCTGTGTCACTCCAAATCATTTAATCCATCGATCAAATTCTTCATTCTTTATGTCAACAACGCCGCGTGTGCACTGCAGAGATCTAGTATATAACTATATTGTAGCGTTAACAAAGTACCAGGAAAGACGTGGGTTTGGTAAACGGCCCTTACTTAACAAAACAAGAGTTCAACGAGCCAACAACTACTGAACTTCCAGCCACGGAGGTGGAAGAGAGCTCCATAAAATAGGACCGGGCGTGCGTAAAAGCCATGTCCGAGCCCCATCCACCGTCCCCGGACAGCCACCCGGCCGAGTGCCAGCCCCCGACTTCCATCCACGGAGGTGAAAGAGAGCTCCCGTCGAGAAGGACCGGGCGTGCATAAAAGCCATAATAGTTTTTCAAACCTTCTGTGTCACTCCAAATCATTAAATCCTTCAAACTCTTCGTCCTCCATGTCACTTATAAACAAAGCCACTAATGATGCCGGTAGTACGTGGGGCCCTTCATCATCTTCGTCATCCCGTGATCGAATCCTTTGTCCTTTATGTAAACAACCGCCGCGCGGCACGGGTGACATCACTTGCAGTTCCCTTGCTACATCGAGGTTCGTTTATCACGGTTTCACTACATCGCGGATTTTTGAATTTTGAAAATTTGTGAAAAAAATCACATATAAGTCGCTCCTGAATATAAGTCGCCCCTCCACCCAAACAATGACAAAGACCGCGACTTATAGTCAAAAAATGACGGTAGATTTGTTTACATTTGACTCAACTACAGCTTTAGTACATGTTAAAAACCTTTCCTCTCCACTTCAGAGATTGTGCAGAAAGTCAGAAACGGCCAGAAGCCATACTTTCGGCCAACAACTGATACTAGATGTCACTCAGAAGAGCTGACCATCCTGATGGAGGGCTGCTGGGCTGAGGACCCTGCGGAGAGACCAGACTTTGGTCACATCAAGATCTACATGGCCAAACTCAATAAGTAAGACAGGCATCCTGTAATTAACATGATTTTAATCTTAATTTTATTATCAAAAACAACTCAGGTAATTGTAATACTTCTGTCTCCACCCATAATTTGTATATTCGTTTTAAGGCCCACGCTCCATCTAAAAAGCAGTCATACGAATCATTTTGTTTCTTGATCCAAGATGATATGGTTCTCCCGAGCAGGGAGATCTGCCAGATAGTTATCCTGACACACCAGATGGTCTCTTTGTCAAAACTCTGTTTCACAAATGTATCTGGGGAACGGCTAATACAATGACTTTGGAAAAGGCCAAGCAGTTTCATTTACTTTTTTTATTACAAATATTTCACATCCATTACTGACAAATTAGTTGAACTACTTTAATGCACATACGTCTAGGTAATGCTATCTGAGCAAGTGCTGTGCCATTTTGCAGGTACAAAACTTGCAGAGAAAAATAATTTAGTCCAAATGTTGGCTTCTCTTTCATTTTAACCATTTCAAGGGCCACTATTGTTGAGCAGCTTTTTTTTTTAATTAGATTGCAGTCAGAGAGCAAGACCATATGTATTTAAACTGAAGCAGAATGAATCATTTCAGACTAAAACAACTCGGGGAAGCTTTGTTTTTCTAATCGAGTCAAATTATCGGCTGGGTCCTTGTTGCCAGTTCATAGGCCTCAATCAGTAGCTGGCTATGCACTGACTGCGGCGAAAGGATTTGTTGGTGTGCTTTACAACACACAGCTGCTACTGTTTCCTCAGAGTGCTGACACTGTGATCCAAACATTCTTTGTGGTTCATTATGCTTGACACCGATTTGGAACAATTTACCAGTAGTATAATTTAATATAAATAGAATATGTCTGTAAAAATTATTGGTACCTGGAGTAGCAAAAGATGGAATCAATTGTTTGTGGCATTGTCTAGTTGAGAGGGGCCAAGCATATTGCAAGTAGGCAAGTGACACCCCCCCCCCCCCACACACACACACACAGCTCTTCGAGTGTTGAAGTAGGAGTCTACCTACCTACCTACCTACCTACCTACCTACCTACCCAAGCAAACCACCCCTCCCTCCCTCCCTCCCCTCCACCCATCCACCCAGTTTCTATGCTGTTGTTTTCCAATTTAAAGAAATAGTACAATTGGGTTTAGTGTGCTTTGCCACTACTATGACCTCTCTTCTATTGGCTCTGGGATGCTGACTGATGTATGGCTTTCCATTTGGAGTGGCTTTGCCTAAGAGAGCTCTGTGTGATTGATAACCTCTGAATCACTCTAGGAAGATCTTGACAGTGGCATGCACACATCCTTCCTTATGTGCACAAAGCCCTTCATTACGTGTCATGTCATGTCGGTTATTCTCAGTAAGTAAATGTATGTCATTGACGTGACGTAATGGATGTGCTGTGATATTCAGCTTGTTCATGAGCTTGGGCTTGAAGAGCCCAGTAACAAGAGGGGTGTTTTGCACTAAATGGTTTGTTAGAGTTAGAACTCCACCAAAAGCTGACCTCTCACTGTCTCTCTCAAGTCCAACCGTGTGGATACTACTTTCTCTATATTACAAGTATGTTTAAACACTTTGTAAACAAGAACACACTCAGCCAGTCTCCACCAAATTGCAGTTTACTGCGCCTAATATATTTTGATTGTTCTATCTGCATCTTGATCTAGAACTGCTTGAAAATTGACATTTATTACCATGACCGGGCCTGATGTTTTCCCCAAATGTTCCAAATTTCTTGTGCGAAAACAAGAGTTGATTTTTGTATCAAGGAGCTGTATCGTCCTATTGTAGGCAAAATTGAAAACAGATTTTATCGGTGCCTTTTTCAATATTGTGTACGAGGGGGTACTATGTAACCCCTTTTATCATCATACTTTTATTTTATTTTATTATTTTATTTTTATTATCATACTTTTAAAAAGTGAAATAATGTGACAAATGTAAAAACAACATTCTAAGACCAGCAGGTGCCTGCTTTATCTAGAGACCTGACACACAAATATCGGCTAATGTCACGAAATAGTTGTCTGTTTCGATGTTAAAACAAAAACAAAAAGAGTCCATTTATAGAACCTGACACAAGCATTCACAATCACGTGTACTGCTAAAACTGATCGTGTTGATACGCCTGAAGATTTTATTTGTCAAGATGTTGAACTGCAATCATTGTAAGTTGTACCAAAATCCACCCTTAATGTGTGTTTTTTTTTTTTTTAATGAGCGTCAAGCACATGTCTAAATAGAACCCTAAAATACGATACATTAAAAGAATTGCAGCCATAGCAGGCCTTTTAGCTCTAGCTTTATAACAAGCTTTTGTAAATGCAGTAAAATAAATACTACAATAATTGATGGCCGTTTTTTGGTGTTTGCCGAATCTTTAAAACATATTTTATGTAAGTTTTAGTTCTAAGAAGAACCGAAATGAATCGGAAAAGCATCCGAAATGCTTAATTTATAGTCCGCTTCATATATTTACCCGGTAATATTTTTGGTTGTCTAAATTCGAGTGTTGTTAAAAAAGCTGCTTATAAGAAGCCCTCTGTGAGTCGTCACCTTATCGTGGTGGAGTGGTTTGCGTGCCCTTATGATCCTAGGAGCCATGTTGTCTGGGGCTTCATGCCCCTGGTAGGGTCACCCATGGCAGAAGGGTCCCAGGTGAGGGGCCAGACAAAGCACGGCTCAGAAGACCCCTTATGATGAATAAAATATATGGACGTAGTTTTCCCTCGCCCGGACGCGGGTCACCGGGGCCCCTCTCTGGAGCCAGGCCTGGAGGTGGGGCTCGAAGGCGAGCGCCGGGTGGCCGGGCCTTCGCTCATGGGGTCCGGTCGGGCATAGCCCGAAAAGAAAACGTGGGTTCCCCTTCCAATGGGCTCACCACCTATAAGAGGGGCCTAAGGGGTCGGGTGCATAGTGAGCTGGGCGGCGGCCAAAGGCGGGGACCTTGGCGGTCCGATCCCCGGCTGCAGAGGCTGGCTCTGGGGACATGGAATGTCACCTTTCTGGCTGGAAAGGAGCCCGAGCTGGTTTGTGAGGCACAAAAGTTCCGACTAGACATAGTCGGACTTGCCTCCACACATAGTTTGGGCTCTGGTACAAGCCCTCTCGAGAGGGGCTGGACTCTCTTCCACTCTGGAGTTGCCCACGGTGAGAGGCGTCGAGCAGGTGTTGGCATACTTATTGCCCCTCGGCTGGGCGCCTGCACATTGGTGTTCACCCCGGTGAGCGAGAGGGTAGCCTCCCTCCGCCTTCGGGTGGGGGGACGGGTCCTGACTGTTGTTTGTGTCTATGTACCAGACGGCAGCTCAGAGTACCCACCCTTCTTAGAGTCCCTGGAGGAAGTGCTGGAGAGCGCTCCTTCTGGGGACTCCATCGTTCTACTGGGTGACTTCAATGCTCACGTGGGCAATGACAGTGAGACCTGGAAGGGCGTGATTGGGAGGAACGGCCCCCCCGATCTGAACCCGAGCGGTGTTCTATTATTGGACTTCTGTGCTCGACACAGATTTTCTATAATGAACACCATGTTCAAGCACAAGGGTGTCCATGTGTGCACTTGGCACCAGGACACCCTAGGCCGCAGTTCGTTGATCAACCTTGTAGTCGTGTCATCGGATTTGCGGCCGCATGTTTTGGACACTCGGGTGAAGAGAGGGGCGGAGCTGTCAACTGATCACCACCTGGTGGTGGGTTGGCTCCGATGGTGGGGGAAGATGCCGGTCCGACCTGGCAGACCCAAACGCTCTGTGAGGGTTTGCTGGGAACGTCTGGCAGAATCCCCTGTCAGGAAGAGCTTCAACTCCCACCTCCGGTAGAGCTTTTCCCACGTCCCGGCGGAGGCGGGGGACATTGAGTCCGAGTGGACCATGTTCCGCGCCTCCATTGTTGAGGCAGCCGACCGGAGCTGTGGCCGTAAGGTTGTTGTTGCCTGTCGTGGCGGCAATCCCCGACCCCGCTGGTGGACACCGGCGGTAAGGGATGCCGTCAAGCTGAAGAAGGAGTCCTATAGAGCCGTTTTGGCCTGCGGGACTCAGATACCGGATGGCCAAGCGGAACGCAGCTTCGGCAGTTGCTGAGGCAAAAACCCGGGCGTGGGAGGAGTTTGGCGAGGCCATGGAGAATGACTTCCGGACGGCTTCGAGGAAATTCTGGTCCACCATCCGGCGTCTCAGGGGGGGGAAGCAGTGCACGGTCAACACTGTTTACAGTGGAGATGGTGTGCTGCTGACCTCGACTCGAGATGTCGTGAGTCGGTGGGGGAAATACTTCGAAGACCTCCTCCATTCCAACGACACGCCTTCCATTGTGGAAGCAGGGCCTGAGGACTCTGAGGCGGACTCTCCAATCTCGGAGGTCCAAGTCACTGAGGTAGTTAAAAAACTCCTCGGTGGCAAGGCCCCGGGGGTGGATGAGATCCGCCCGGAGTTCATAAAGGCTCTGGATGTTGTGGGGCTGTCATGGCTGACACGCCTCTACAGCATTGCGTGGACATCGGGGACAGTGCCTCTGGATTGGCAGACTGGGGTGGTGGTTCTCCTCTTTAAGAAGGGGGACCGGAGGGTGTGTTCCAATTACAGGGGAATCACACTCCTCAGCCTCCCTGGTAAGGTCTATTCAGGGGTGCTGGAGAGGAGGATCCGTCGGGAGGTCGAGCCTCAGATTCAGGAGGAGCAGTGTGGCTTTCGTCCTGGCTGTGGAACAGTGGACCAGCTCTACACCCTCGGCAGGATCCTCGAGGGTGCATGGGAGTTCACCCAACCAGTCCACATGTGTTTTGTGGACTTGGAGAAGGCGTTCGACCGTGTCCCTCGGGAGGTCCTCTGGAGGGTGCCTCGGGAGTACGGGGTGCCGAGCCAACTGATAAGGGCAGTTCGGTCCCTGTATCACCGATGCCAGAGTTTGGCCCGCATTTCCGGCAGTAAGTTGGATTCGTTCCCAGTGAGGGTTGGACTCCGCCAGGGCTGTCCTTTGTCACCGATTCTGTTCATATTTTTTATGGACAGAATTTCTAGGCGCAGCCGAGGCGTTGAGGGGGTCCGGTTTGGGGACCTCAGCATCGCGTCACTGCTTTTTGCAGATGACGTGGTGCTGTTGGCTTCTTCGGACCGTGATCTCCAGCTCTCACTGGAGCGGTTCGCAGCCGAGTGTGAAGCGGTCGGGATGAGGGTCAGCACCTCCAAATCAGAGTCCATGGTCCTCGGTCGGAAAAGGGTGGAATGCCCTCTCCGGATCGGGGATGAGATCCTGCCCCAAGTGGAGGAGTTCAAGTATCTTGGGGTCTTGTTCACGAGTGAGGGCAGGATGGAGCGCAAGATCGACAGGCGGATCGGTGCAGCGTCGGCAGTAATGCGGACTCTGTACCGGTCCGTTGTGGTGAAGAGAGAGCTGAGCCAAATGGCAAATGTGTGTGATTGCACACAACGTGATGCTAGTCCTGGGTATGTTTCATGTTGTTCTTTAAACTTAAGACAACGTGTGGGTGTTTGTAGGATGTGTGACACACAAGAAACAGCGCAGCAAGCCAGCCACTGATACCACCAATGTGGTGCATATGACTCACAATCTTTTTCCATTGGAGTGAATTCCTGGATATGTAGCCTTTGTGTGTGCATAGTATGTGTGTGCTTGAGTGAGTGCGTTCATATCTATGCAGACATTTCATGAGAAGTCACATTACACAAACATGTACTACATATTTGCTCTAATCATGATGAAAAGTTCATGTAGCATGATTTTGTGTTTGTGTCATACAAAAACATGTCACCACTGTATAAATCACAAATAAATGGTAATAAGAGAATCCAAAGTACATGGGTTTAAAGAAACCCCACTTTTTGTCATTATGGTAAAGGTGAAAGATCATAAAAGTACGTAGTTCAGGGAACTTTTTTCCCCATCTTTCTTCCAGCAAGAGTTGCACAATGCCTTTAAGGTGAGATACAACATTTTGATTCTTGACATTGCAAAGGTCAAAAGTCCAGTTAGTATGTCTTCTGTTTCCTTTGATGAATGGGCAACAGCTGTCTGATTCAGCATTCTGTGGGTGTTTTCCACAGGGAAGGCAGCACCAGTATTCTTAACAACCTGCTGTCCAGAATGGAGCAGTACGCCAACAATCTGGAGAATCTGGTGGAGGAGCGAACACAAGCCTATCTGGAGGAGAAAAGGAAAGCGGAAAATCTTCTCTATCAAATTTTACCACAGTAAGATGAAAAAAAACACACTCACAAATAATGTTTTCCCTCTGTATTTAAACTGTGGTACATTATGACAAATCCCAGTTCAGTGCCGGACATTTGCTTTGACAGTCAGTTTATATTTTATACTTGATTTGTGGCAACACAAAAACACTAATCCACTGCTTCCTATAAATTATATTACCATACCGGTTTCACTTATACATTTGGTTTGATTATGACTTTATTTTTCATATTCATTTTTATCGATTAATCGACAAGAATCGATTATCAATCCAACTGACAACGATTTTAATAATGGAGTAATTGTGTTTTTATTTTAGAATTGTCAGCCTCTCAACAGTAATTTTTGTAGTCATTCATGTAAACAAACAATTGAATCAAAACAAGACATTTACAAAGGTCTGCTTTTTCTTTGGAAAACCATAACTGCACCATAAATTCAGTCTTGATGAGTAATAATCTCTTGTGATAAGTTAATGATTATTTTGTTGTTTTTTTTAACTAAGCAATACATGATAAACCGCAGTAAATGGAGACATTTTGTAATACTTTTTCATGCATTATAAAGTTTAACCAATTATTCAATTAATGGGCGGCATAGTGGGGCACTGGTTAGCACATCCGCTTCACAGTCCAGAGGTGGTCGGTTTGATTCTGGCTCCGGCCTTCCTGTGTGGAGTTTGCATATTCTCCCCGTGCCTGCCTGGGTTTCCTCCGGGTACTCCGGTTTCCTCTCACGTCCCAAAACATGCATGGTAAGCCGATTGAACACGACAACTTGCCCCTAAGTGTGAGTGGGAATGTGAGTGGTTGTTTGTCTCTGTGCGCCCTGTGATTGGCCCGCAACAAGTTCAGGGTGTACCCCGCCTGCCGCCCAAAGACTCCTGGGATAGGCTCCAGCACTCCCGTCCCGCTCGTGAGGATAAGTCGTACAGATAATGAATAGATGGAGAATTATTAGCCCAAAATTCAGATACAATATCATTGCTACTTATCTGCAACAACCGGCATGCCCACTTGCCAGAAATGCACATCTTGGATATTTATCAAGCAAAATAAATGTTTGATGTGCTTGGGCCTATTTAATTAGAGCAACATCAGAGAGGCGGAAACTGAAAAAATGGGTCTTTGCCAGAGTAACTTGTGACTGTAGAAATTCCTTTTGCACATTAAGCATACAACATTGATATTTTCACTTTTTTTTTTTATATAAAAAAAACCCAACACTCGTGAATTATTATACACACATAGCACCTATCTGTTTCTCACAGTCGTTAATGATAAGCAAAATGTATTCTCTTATTCTTATTTTCTTTATTTTCATTAATTGAGTCACTCGTTGGTTTTCGTCATACAAATCAAAAGGAGCACCTGGTCATTTCAAAATACAGTGGACACTGTGCAATGAGCGAAACTAAAATGGACTGTGATATTGATGTGTTTTGCCATATTTTAGAGCATTTGTTTGCCTTGAACTGCTATGATGGATGTGTGAAAAATTAAAACTTAAACGTGAATCAAGATGTGTATCTATACAATACAAATGACGTATGAACTCAAGCAAATCGTGTCAATTTTTCCAGTGCCACTCAAAATGTAGTCAATTTTGGTAAACCCCTTTCATGATTAAAGACCTGTTATCCTCCTCAACACCATATTTAAACTTTCCTCCGTGGTGCCATCTCACTGCAGATGAAAGAGAACAGAAAGGCCTGACAGGCGACCTACTAATGAATTTGAAATAAGGAGCAGATAGCGGGCTTAGGCGCCTGGGAAACACATCACTAGGAAATCTCCTCTTTCTGAAAAGTTCTACCCAGTTTCCCATCTAGGTCATACAAAGGCACCCAGTCAGCAATAGATGAGCTTGAAAGAAAGGACAAATACTTTTTCAGTCATTTGTTTCACATTAGTGTCAGCTCTCATAGTCTTTTCTTTTGTTTGATAGAAACGAGAAGAATTAGCAAAGATAATTTTAATTAAACCTTGCAGCTATTGTGTCAAACAAAGATTTTTCGCTTACTCATAAAACAGCATCAAAAGAAATCTTATTTGCTGACAAGTATATTTGAGTTTTGAACTTATGTGTCTATTGCGCTCGCAGTTCTGTAGCAGAGCAGCTAAAGCGAGGGGAGACCGTCCAGGCGGAAGCATTCGACAGTGTCACCATTTACTTCAGCGACATCGTTGGCTTCACATCCATGTCTGCGGAGAGTACGCCACTTCAGGTGCTCATATCTTTGACGTCCTTAAATATGTGCCAAAGTAATTCAATTTCAAAAAGCTATATGTCCCATGTACCGATTTCAACTTCTCTGTGAGATTTACACTTGCCTAGAGTGAGTGTTTCCCACACACTAACTGCAACTCGGAATAGTGTCAGAGTACACTGACGCAGAGTTGAGTCATATTCAACCACAAGAACTATTTCCAATTCTGGAAAGACGTTACTTTCCAGGTAAACATTGTTATGATGACCGACTTGAAACAATGACTCACAAAGTGATGTTTCAACAACCTTATGCCCTCATCCCAAGGGAATTGCCTTATTTACTGTGATATCAGTTGTGTGGTTGAATTTCTCTGATACACAAAGCTTTATGAGGAAACATAGAAAGCTGCAGTAGCTTAAATCTGAATGGCTGTCTATCCGTGTCCTGCAATTGGTATGGAGTCCTTGGATGTATCAAAAAGCCAAGCCAGCTGAGACACAGGTAGACGGACAACACGTCAATCCGATGTCATCCATTTTCACAAGCTGCTCTGTTCCTCTCCAGGTGGTCACGTTACTCAATGACCTGTACACCTGTTTTGACGCCATCATCGATAACTTTGATGTTTACAAAGTAAGTCCATGTCTCATTGAACAATTTTGAACAATAAATTAGTGTGGAAAATAATTGGCAAGTTCTATTTATCCCTGAGGTGGAGACCATTGGCGATGCCTATATGGTGGTGTCAGGGTTACCGGTGCGGAACGGGAAACTCCACGCTAGAGAAATTGCCGGGATGTCATTGGCATTGTTAGAACAAGTGAAAACATTCAAGATTCGACACAGACCCAATGACCAGCTGAGACTCAGAATAGGCATCCACACAGGTGAGAATAAATGTATGGTTGGACATGGAACCGAATGCTTTGCCACAGATGGTGGGTACTTGGAATATCTCACTAACTGTTACCAGTTGTCGGGGTCTGCTGTGCCAAGTTCTCCACACGATGGCCACCAAATGATCTAAGTGATAGATTTCTTTTCCTCAAATGCTGATCAAAAATCATCAGAGCAAACTGAAACACAACTCCCCCACCTTTAAAATAGAGGGGTCTTTATAACCTTTTTTCACCTCTTGTCAACAGCACACACAATCAGTTTGAGTGCTCATGCAATTCAGCAAATGCTTGCTATTTTATTGCTTTCTCAGTCGATCACATGCCACACGCCCTCCAACAGGGTAGGCAATTTGTTAGTGTAAGCCCAGCATTTGAGAGCTTAGTAAATAAGGCCAAAGGTAGGACTGCTTGTTTATGCCATGCTGTGGTGCATGTTAGCAAACTACTTATCAGAATCAAAGTACCGTAATTTTCGGACTATAAGTCGCAGTTTTTGTCATAGTTTGGGTTGGGGGGGCGATTTATACTCGACTTATATGTGATTTTCTTTTCAAAAAATTTCAAAATTCAAAAATTCGTGATGTAGTGAAACTGCGAAAAATGAACTGCGATGTAGCAAGGGATTACTGTCATTTGAACTGCAAGTGACGTCACCTGTGCCGCGCGTTGGTTGTTTACATAAAAGACAAAGGATTTGATCACGGGATGACGAAGATGACGAAGGGCCCCACGTACTACCGGCATCATTAACGGCTTTGTTTGTAAGTGACACGGAGGACAAAGAGTTTGAAGGATTTAATGATTTGGAGTGACACAGAAGGTTTGAAAAACTAATATGGCTTTTACGCACGCCCGGTCCTTCTCGACGGGAGCTCTCTTTCACTTTCGTGGATGAAAGTCGAGGGCCGGCGCTCGGCCGGGTGGCTGTCCGGGGACGGTGGATGGGGCTCGGACATAGCTTTTACGCACGCCCAGTCATACTCTACGGAGCTTTCTTTCACCTCCGTGGATGGAAGTCGGGGGCCGGCGCTCGGCCGGGTGGCTGTCCGGGGACGGTGGATGGGGCTCGGACATGGCTTTTACGCACGCCCGGTCCTATTTTATGGAGCTCTCTTCCACCTCCGTGGCTGGAAGTTCAGTAGTTGTTGGCTCGTTGAACTCTTGTTTTGTTAAATAAAGGGCCGTTTACCAAACCCACGTCTTTCCTGGTACTTTGTTAACGCTACAATATAGTTATATACTAGATCTCTGCAGTGCACACGCGGCGTTGTTGACATAAAGAACGAAGAATTTGATCGATGGATTTAATGATTTTGAGTGACACAGATGGTTTGATAATGTTGTTGTAGTATGATAGTTATTTAAAATATACTATATATATTGTTATATGGGTCTGTGGTATAATTAGAAATGCAATTTGCAACGGGTCCGACGTCAGCATATGCGGCACATACGCAGCATTGTTTACATAAAGCACGATCGGTAGATTTAATGAATTGGAGCGACACATATGGTTTGATAATATTGTTACTATATGATAGTTATTTAAAATATACTTTATATATCGTTATATGGGTTTATGAAATAATTAGAAA
This sequence comes from Syngnathus leptorhynchus, assembly GCF_054491065.1. Taxonomy (NCBI): domain Eukaryota; kingdom Metazoa; phylum Chordata; class Actinopteri; order Syngnathiformes; family Syngnathidae; genus Syngnathus; species Syngnathus leptorhynchus. The sequence goes on along the minus strand of NC_141206.1, from coordinate 3,421,930 downwards.
TGCAAATCACAACGAATCCGAGGGCGAGCGTACTCTGCATTGTTTACCTAATAGACGATCGATGGATTTAATGATATGGAGTGACACAGATGGCTTGATAATGTTGTTGTAATATGATAGTTATTTGAAATATACTTTATATATCGTTATATGGATCTGTGGTATAATTAGAAATGCAAACAAATAAACAAATAGTCCGACGTCAGCTTATGCGGCGCATACGCGTACTGCAGCATTGTTTACATAAAGCACATCGATGGATTTAATGAATTGGAGTGACACAGATGGTTTGATAAACATGTTATTTATGTAATACTTACTTGGTTTGATAAACATGTTATTTATGTAATACTTACTTGAATAACTCTGAATGTTACGTCAGGCCCGTTCTCAGCTCCTCGTTTGTGTATATGTTACGTTAGCATACCGTATCGTTTAGCCTGTTGTTGCTGGTTCATGTCTGTTTTCAGTGTTGGATTTTGACAAATACATTCGCCCCAAAAGTGCGACTTATACTCCGGAGCGACTTATATATATTTTTTTTCACTTTATTGTGCATTTTATGACTGGTGCGACTTATACTCCGGAGCGATTAATAGTCCGAAAATTACGGTATATAATTATCAAGAATTATAACAACATGCATTTGTAACATTTAGCCCGATGCACTTTATGGACGACATTAGCCACTGACCCGATTCATATTCTGACTTGACCCTGAGATGTTGCTATAAATCAGCGTGTTGACCTGTGCTCATGCTGCAATCGAGGAAGGTGGAAAGTTGCATCACTGCTTTCAGGTTCACTTCCACCTCTGTGAATAAAAAAACACAGACAAAATATATGTATTGCTTTCTATCCATCCATCGATGGATGGATGGATGGATGGATGGATGGATGGATGGATGGATGGATGGATGGATGGATGGATGGATGGATGGATGGATGGATGGATGGATGGATGGATGGATGGATGGATGGATGGATGGATGGATGGATGGATGGATGGATGCATCCATCCAGCTCCACGATTACTAGCCACATAATTAATCTACTTTTTTACATATAAGGATAACATTCCACTATATTGTGTAATAATAGTACATTTTTTTAGGTCCAGTCTGTGCTGGAGTGGTCGGTTTGAAAATGCCCAGATATTGTTTGTTTGGGGATACTGTCAACACGGCATCTCGAATGGAGTCGAATGGAGAGGGTGAGTGTCAGAGTCCTTCTTATTGTTTATTTTTCTCAGAACCCTTCAAGGGTCTTCACACGCCTGGCTTTTCAACATGTCATACAAAAAACAGGCTACAGTGAAGGCCGCCTACTTATTTCTTTCTGCTTGCTGTCCCATTGCTGTGGAGTGCGAAACATTATTAGTCTTAAGCGACTAACTACTCAACTTGTTTTTAGTGAACAACTGAAGAGATTATTTTTGGTCAAGTTTTCCCATTTGGTATGTCAGTTTAGTAAAGCTAAAAAATCAGAGACTAATATTATCGACTTTCTTTGACTTCTGCCTCTCGGAACAAGTGAATTTATGATTTTGCTAAAAGAGGTCGTATTGGAAAAAGAAAATGGCAAAAAACTTGACACATTTTAAAGCCAAAGGGCTCATCGGTGAATAAAAAAGAATGAATACATGTCAAATTTAGTTTAAGCTTCTAGCCATAAAATGATGTGGATGGGCTTTTTTGAAGATACTGTTTACATTGTTTATTCAGAAACAATCATGTTTTCATTTTATAAAACATCCATTTTGAGATGCATTTTTAGGTGGATTTTTTTTTTTTTACCAGAAACAAAAAAACAATGGCATGGTTTGTACTTTAAAAATAGCCTATCTTACAAATGAGGTGCATTTGTCATATTTCAGTATTTTGTTTTTTTATTTTTCTGAGAAAAAACTCACTATAGATTAAAACTTGGATGTAATTCAGAGTTGCTCTCTCAGAGTTTCTCTCCCCAGTTTGTAAAGCTGTCTCGAAATAACGGCCATTACTGTCTATAAATAGTTGGCAATACATTTAGTATACCTGAAAATAAACATGTCTAATTTGTGTCCAATAGTTTGTGTAAGCAATTATTTTGGTTGGACTCACCAGAGGTGCAAAGGCTTTTACTGGAAACCACTTTCCACCCCTCCATTATGACTTTACAAAGCTGGTAATGGTTAGACACTTTACTTGCCTTCTCTACCTGTTGCAAATCTTTTTATACCTAAGGTAATTGTTGGAGAGAACTTCGTGAAAAATTATCATCTATCGTTCAGTAATTTCCGCGCCATATGGGTCGCAGATAAGCTAAAGGGTCAGGTAATGTTCGTCACGTACACAGTAGTATACGTATTTTCACTATTTGTGTGCCGGCCTGGTTCCTATCTTGTTGCGAATAGCAGACTGGAGGGCGTACTTGGACAGCTGTCTGCAATGATTATTTTTTCAAATCTAAGAAGCTTTACAAAACTTGAGATGAATTCAAATTTTCCCTCGTCATTCTCTTTGTAATGTAAGCTGTGTAAGCTTTTTATACTGATGGTTCTATTCTTGACCTGCAATGACAGGAACTCATGTTCTCAAAGTGTGATGGTATATCACTGGAGCAAGTCATTGGACATATTGATTGACTGCTAAGTCGCTTCCTGTGTTCTGCCTCTGCTGGTAAATAATTGAGAGCACTCAAAGTGTAGGGGCCCTTAGCCAGCAATAAACTGCAGCCTGAAGCTTCCATCAAGTTCTGCGTCTCAAATGTCTACAATGTGCAGCAGCTGCTAAGAGTAATACAGACAATAATAGCCAAGCATGATTGCTCAATCTTTTCAAAGTTTCTATTAAAGTCTTGGATTGAAAAAGCCCAACGGCAATTTAGATAGAAAAAGCCAAATGGCAATTTAATCATAAAGATTTGTTGTTATCCGAGTCATTTTGGAAAAAATTAATGAGAATGTGTGTTTCACAGCTCTGAAGATCCACGTATCCTCAGCTACCAAAGAAGTGTTGGATGAGTTTGGCTACTTTGATCTGCAGTTACGAGGAGATGTTGAAATGAAAGTAAGCTGTTTATACCCTACGTATTAACACAAACCTCACCAGTTTCTTTGTTTTCAATGTTAACATTCTTTTTATTGTCTGATAATTCTCTTGCCATTTGATAGTTTTTACCAGGGATACTTGATACATTTTTTCTCCCCGAACAATACCAGAACAAGAGCTCAATTCTTGAGTGGTCACAATACCGATACCAATTACTGATACCATTAGTACTTTTGATCAGTAAAATTTTCCCCCAAAAAAAATGACGGATAATCTAAAAAAAGACCTACATTTTCCAATACAGCTGTTTTCCTTAAAATTGCGCATAACATCAATGTCAATTATCCATTCCTCTAATTTCTCATTTCTTGGTGTCGGTACCCATCCATGGTTATTACTTTAATTGGTTGTTGCGAATGGGATATTTTTTTTTCTACCCTTTCAATATACGGTACATGCACCGTCAGATGGGCTTTCTTTCCAAAAAGGATGTCCCCTACTAGCATTTGATGTCCCTTCATAAACAATCTGCAATGAAATATTTTTTTACATAAAAAAAAAAAAAAAGCATCCGTTTGGTATATTGCAGAGCAAGACATTTTGTTGCCTATTTAAGGTATTTTGTCAATGAGGGTAGTGGATGCCCCCCCAACTCTTCCGTGGCGGCTGTGGCTCAGGCAGTAGAGTGTGTCGTTTAGTAGCCGGAGGGTTGGCGGTGCAATCCCAGCTCTGTCACAGTCACATGTCGTTGTGTCCTTGGGCAAGACACTTCACACACCTTGCCTCCAGGTCGCCATTGTAAATGACAAAGTGTTCTCAATTGACTTACCTGGTAAAGCATCAAATAAAAAATACAAATAAATAAATAAATATTTGCACAACATTGAATAAAAAATACAAATAAATAAATAAATAAATATTTGGACGTCACTGTAATGTATGACTCTTACAACTGTGAAAATGAACATGTTGAAAAAAAATTCCGTCGGATTTTTAGTAGCAACGTGAGCAGATGCTTATTATCTTTTCACTTCATAATCCAATCATTTATGTTGTACAACGTGACAAAGTGAAGAAAGAAAACCTTTTCAGACGGCTCTTAGCAGTTGAGAAAATGATTTAGGGGTGGAATGTGATCTCCGTAATCACCTTGAAAATAGGAAAGCAAATTGAGGATATAATGTTACCCTAACACACCCTTTGTTCCTCTTGATGAACTTATTGATTTGTGTGTTTCAGGGCAAAGGTAAAATGAGAACCTATTGGCTACTCGGGGAGAAGTCTGATGTGTATGTTATCTGAGAGGCGAAGACGACATCAGACGACCCGATGGTCGAGCCACTGCTTTATTTGTTCTAGAATAAGTCTTGTGTGAGATTTCCATACAGAGGAACATAAACCATACACCAAAAAAGTAGAGGAAATTCCAGGTATTTTTATGACCTGAATGCTGCAACTACAAAACAAAACAAGTGTTTTTTGTATGAAGAAATGTTCTTTCCTCAGAGTGAGTACTTTTCACAAAAAATATCTTATTTTTTGTGCTTTCTATAATCAGATTTGTATAATGTGTTTTGAAGTCAATGATGTATTATTTCCTTAGAACAACCTTTGAAGTCAGTGTTTATGTACACTGCTGGCAGGCTTTAATAGTGCTAAAAAGGACAATGCAAGGTTTGTATATATGTATATCCAAGACACTGTAAAATATTTTGTTCAATAAACTCTTTAAAATTTCCTTTTTTCAGTCTTTATTTTAGAAATAGTATATTATGATAAAGTACCGTGACATTTTAAGATCCTGTCGTGTATAATTGCTGCTTGTGCTAATCCAACTCTGTTTAGTTCTTCCCAGAGAATTACCCGCCTTGTCAGTTTATATTTCTTATTACATTACAGAAAGTTGTTTTGTCAAGATCTGAAATCCAACCAATGTTCCATTAAAAAAAAAAAAAATCAATTAACTTCAGCCTGATTCAATGTATTTAGCTGTGGACAAATGAGAGGAAGTGAGGCGAAGACGTAAATTGGCAGCGAGCATCTGTGTAGTCGTGACATCACTGCTCATTAGATGCTCATTATCAACTGTGGCACTTGGACTCTGGATGTGTGTGTGTGTGTGTGTGTGTGTGTGTGTGTGTGTGTGTGTGTGTGTGTGTGTGTGTGTGTGTGTGTGCGTGTGTGTGTGTGTGTGTCTGTCTCTCTCTGCTGGAGACCATCTTCCCCTACTGCGTGGCTGTAATTACCGCCCACTTCCTCCTGGTAACCGATGCCTGTTAGAAGCAGAGCATGAGAGAAGATCAGTGAAGTTCTCTGCTGATCCATGCGTTTGCCTGTTCACTTCACCCAAGTGGCCTGATTGTCCATCATCTTGATATTTGCAACCCTTTCCCTTGACAGAAAACCTGATGAACAGTCCGTCCACATGGCATTTTTGGTTCACGTATACTAATCAGACGTGTGTCTTTATTGATGAGAATTTCTTTGCGTGACTTTTGGATTCCTTTGGGTTTCCTTAGTGTGTGTTTTCGTGCGTGTGTTTCGGTTGATGGTACTTATTATTAAACCACCTGTCATAATGATGAGAAGCATTGTTTCAGTGAAGATGCAAGAAAATTAAAATTGACCTTGTAGTATAGACAAGATTTAGCTGGCTAACTGAGCAGGTTAACGGGTTAAAGGTGGCAAAATTGTGATGCTGGAATGGTGAGTTCTTTTAATCATAATTGATCTTTTTTGAAAATTGTGCATTCAGATGAAGCTGTTTCAGTTTTTATTCTTATTATATCCCCCGCAAAATGACATGACACATAAGAGAGACAAATAAAGTTGCACCCCCTCCCCACTGCCCAAAATTGATGTGTTAGATGACATCTAAAAGGATAAGTGCAAATCTTCTCCAAGGCTTTCTGGTATCATGTAATGTTCTGACAGAAGATTTGAATACATATAAGCTAAAATTACTTGTCGCCATAGCTACCACCCACTAATCCTTCCAGAATACTCAGGAAGGATCAACATCTCCAGGCATTGTCCTGTGATTGACAGAACACATATTACGAGATGCACTATTAAAGCCTTGTTTGATTTCCCAGTGTCATTGCTGTTTATCACAATCTGCATATACTGAAATTGCAGGTCGTTCAAGTGTTTGTATATGGATCATTTTATATTGTTTTTGCTGTAGTGAGTGCAGCATTTTATTTCCAGGTCTCAAATTAGCGCAATGATTAGTATAACATAGAGTCAAACTCTCAATTCAGGGTGTCATTGTCGAATCAAATAATCGGATACAATTTTAGTTTACATTGAAGTTTACAACATGACTTTCCTAATAACAACTAAACAACAATTAGGTAATATCACACGAGGTATTATTGTTGTACTCACCAATCCTTTTTTAAACAATTCCATTTCCATATAAGGTGGCCATGTTTGCAAGCAACTGTCGCATCAAATGTAAAAAAAAAAAAAGGTGGAAATTAGCTTACATGCAGCTCAAAATCAGTGTGTCGTATCTACATATTCACATCAATGGCCTTTTTTTTTTTTTTTTACTCAGGTACAAGTCATCTACACCTTTCTCAAACATGATGTTTTTGGGAGACAAATTTGTGTCTGTGTCAAGAACTGCAATTTGGAGAAATCAGTGATCATAGGTAGAAATGTCAGCAGCAGAAGCATTCAAGGACAAACTCACTTTATTCAAAAAGCATTCATTTAGATAATTATTCAATGAGGGAATCAACGTTTTTCCGCGGATCACCCAAGGGAGTGGAAAACTGGGCCGACTTTCTAAAAGGTGTGTTTGGGCACTCCACTGCACTTACACCCTGTAAAAGAAAACAACAAACGTTTTAATGCTGAAATGCATCCTGAACCTGACGTGTTGTGGGTTCCGTTCAGAATTGATAGAAACTGTAGAATCTGCAAAAAGGGAATAATTGAGAGGAAAAATCTTCCACCAGCGTCATCCTTTTTTTGACCTTGGTCCACAAACACATGGATCCACTGCGGTTAATACTGCTCACAAATTGGATGGTACCATTTGTGCTGTGTGTAAGGGGAAGGAATGAGTACAAGTTTTCACAGAAAAAAAAAAATTGTACAAAAAAAATCAAATGACTTAATGTTTTCAATAAAAAACAACTGAAACAAAAAAATAATATTAATATGTTCCAGGAACAATTGGGACCCACCTGTATCCGCTGGTAATTTTCACTCCAATAACTGATGGCCTGCTCAGTTGTATAATCATGAATCTGGAAATAGATGCAACAAAAAACAATTTTGTGTAATTTAAATCAAATAATGGTCAAAAATACAATTGACATATGACCTGGGCGAGTTTACTTCATGACTACCATGAAAACACTAACAAAACACGTAAATCTCTAATTGCAGGCAGGGATACATACACGGTTAATTTTAGTAGTTTGGGGTACAAATCCCTCAACTCGAAAATCTCTCTGAGTTACACTGGCAAAGTCAGTTTGGGGAAGCGGTGGGTTTCGTTCTGCATGAATCTTGTCTCTGCAAAAACATCATAAAACAATGATTGCGGAACTAAATAAATACAGGCATGTATAATATGATTATATTTAGTACTGCTGATGTTTCTGTTTGTGACACAAGGCTAAGCAACACTCGCAATACAAACCCTAAATTCCAATGTAATGTGTAAAATGTAAACAAATATGGACTGACATGACTGGCTAAGTTCGCTCTGATCTGATGAGTCACACATTAGGGTTTTCATTTGGCAAAGGCTTATTGAGTGGGTTTAAAGGAAAGGTGACAAACAGAATCATGACTTCAGTACCCCTGTCCCAGCTTTTTAGGGGGTATCAGTTTGAACATTAGATATCTTTGTATGAGTTGAGTTTAATATGTGTTAAAAAAGACTTGTAAATCCTTGTAATTTGATTTTATTTGATTTTAGTGTCCCAACTTTAGCACGCTGTGCATCTTTTATTGATCCTGGTGGATGAGTTCATTAGGTGCCTGAAGATGTCAAAATGACCTCTGCAAAAAAGTTGAATTTCAAACAGCCCATTTCCTGCTGTCATATTAAAAGAGGTGCCTTCCGGAGGAAAATAATAATCAAGAAAATACACCACCTCCATCCTAGAAAACATATCTGTTTGGGCATTTTGAAAACTAAGTTTGCCTTATGAGGGTTATGGTAGTATACCTCTAAACGGCACCTATCTAGATTCTCGTGGACCAATTCAGCATGAGGGAACTGCAGCGGATTACCCTCCTAGAGGACACTGCCAGGACAATCGAAGGCACCTCCGACAGCTCTTCGCTTTGGCCTGGACATCCACTTTTTGATTTCCATATGTATTTTATGTGCCCTCTTTGCATCCATTGCAGCCTGGTGATCCTGAAAGGGGGATCCTTCCATCTGTGGTCCCTTCTCAAGGTTTCTCATTTTTCCCCTAGTAGGGGTTTTTGAGTTTTTCCTTGCCCTTTTGGGAGCCCAAGATCAGGGGATGCTTTGAGAATAATTGTCAATTGATTGTCTATGTGAAGCCCTTTGAGACTGCTTGTGATTTAGGGCTATACAAATAAACTTGAATTGACTTGACTTGACTTGACTTAAACATCAGTCCTAAATGAGATACAGACAGAAACTAGCCATGGATTTACAATTTCAATGGGTAAGGGATCAAATGAAAGTTCCAGTAAGGAAAAGAAAGCTATGACAAAATATATATATATATATATATATATATATATATATATATATATATATATATATATATATATATATATATATATATATATATATATATATATATATATATATATATATATATATATATATATATATATATATATATATATATATATATATATATATATATATATATATTGCAACATAATTGAAGATGTAATATTAATCCCTACCTTGCTATCTGGGCAATTCTTCTTTCTAAAAGCTCTGACCTTAGGCCTGAATCAAATGAACAATCAAAGTGAGTGGTAGGGCAATGATTGCAGAAAACACTTCAACCGTGTGGCTGTTGAATTAGGACAGTCCCTTGGAGTGTGTGGCCTGCCAATAAAAGAATGGCACATACCCTGCAGCCTCACACCTGGATGCTTCGGAGGGGCAAATGCTGCTTGGAGCGTGGTAACATGCTCCATCTTCGCTCCCGTGTTTATGGTGATTAGTCCCTTGTGTCCATGTCGCAGGATTTGCTCCCTTGTTTGCTTGGAGTTGAATGGATACGACATATGAATATGAGTGACACAATATTTAAACAGTAATATACGGCAGAAGTGTTCCACGATGACATTAGTGACTTGTGTGTTTCTATTGATTATCATGGAAAATATTCAAAAGTTCTAAATATGAATGTGTAAATTGTGTGACCATATATTGCAGAGAATGGGGTTTGCATCACAGTTTTGCACACACCCTGCACACCTTGCAGGTGTTTTTTTTTCCCCCCAGTAAATCTGCATTTACAATGTTAGACTTTAATTGACCAACCTTCATTCATACAAAAGTTCATATAAATCTCATTTTTGTTCAACTAAGGTTCATAAAAATACTTTTTTTTTTTATCACAGAATGAAAGTTTTAATTCATTTACATCACTCATTAATTTACGCATATTGCAAGGTCACTGGTTTCTGTAATATAATTGTAACAATATTAAGTGCCAAACAGTGTGTTGTCATCAAGTGTACGTAACACAAGGATTTATCCAATACTATGTCCTTGGTCTGCAGCATGTTTTTTTTTTTTTTTTTTTTTTTTTTTTTTTTTTTTTTTTAACAATAATATATGTTTGTTCATCTATCTCAACCAGCGACGTCTGGTGACCGTCAGAACAATATGATAGCCTGTTTATCATTTTTATTTTGACCTTTTTGTTTGGTGTTGTGTGAGATGTTTTACCCAAATAATAAGTGTGCTTTTCCTCAACAAAGGTTGGTCAACACTGGCCAAATCCCCACCAAATTTGGCCTTTTCTTTTTTCTTTTCTTTTCTTTTCTTTCCTTTTCTATGTTGACTGGATCCAAGTACGTTTGTCAAGTTATAGCAGTTGTAAATTGTCAAATTGTAATTGTAAGTGTTATCAAAACAACGTTTTATGCAATGCTTCTATCATGTGTTATTTCCCCATTCATTTTCTCAGTTCATTATTTCCGCCGTTGTTGACATGGAGCACATACGACGTATACTGGACACATGTCCTATATAAACTCACCTCTTCGGGGCCGTCTTTATTTTGACTTACAGCAACTGTGTCGTCCGCCATTTCTGCAAATTTAGAACACAATATTGTACAAACCAAGACTTAGATGAGTGAAATAGCCTTGTACAACTTATAAACAAAGCGAGGCACTACATGTCTGAACGGGCTACCCAACAACGGAAGTGTCTCCATGGTAACGGTAAACACAAAATATATGACATAGGCAAACGTGACGTAATTTTAATTCTCCAGATGTCTATTTTCTAAACCCAGAGAAAGCTATTTCTATGCACGTCTGTGTTTGCTGGGACATTTTCCATCTTTGCATTTGCTTATAAATAAATAAATAAATAAATAAATAAATAAATAAATAAATACTCCCATGTTAATACTACTCAGTTATATATTATTTTGTCTCGCTTTATTATATCCATAATTGCTTTTGCGTTTAACCCTTCACTCTAAGTGTACCCAATATTGTACCGATCAAGAGTATGCAGCTGCACCCACAATTAAAAATGAAACAAAAATACCTTTCTTCTCTGTGGAGAATTCCTTCTCACACATTCCTTCATGTGTCTTCAGAGGAAAATCACAAGGCTTTAGCAAACAGATTTGTCCCCTGAGGAGCAATTAAGAGAAACACAAAATTGTAATCCTGTTATTTGACCACCTGTTAGACATTTAATTACATCCAATCATTGATCCTTCCAATCTTTATTGTAACAGCAGGGTTGAACAGAGGCACATATTCTCCAGTAAAACCTTCTGTTCCCTTTTCTAAAGGGAAGGTGTCCTAAGCCACCACAATGAATGTGATTTTTAATGGTCAATTTATTAGAAAAACTAGTTCTTGGCTACATGGAGTAATAATAAATACAAACCCAGAAGAATTATTCTAAATAACGAGCTAATTTAACTGGCAGCACATTCTGCTCCAGAATGTCTTGATTGTCTTGCTGAGCTTTCTGTTGGCCTATGCTACATCAAAGAATGTAATCACATTAGTTTATCTCACCTTCCTTTATGCTCCATAGTTGATTCTTTTTTCTTTTTTCACCTCTACTAGTTTTGATGTTACCAACCATCTTTTTTATCATCTGCCATCTTCCAATACATTTCTCATCATATCCCCCTTAGCCTTGATTAAAAGTGATGCAGACCCTGCTAAATATAACACCCGGGTCTTGTTACAGTGGTTCTGAGACCAAATGAAAACCACAGCGCTTGTTACTGGGACTCTGCAGCAGAGTTTTGACTGTCAGGCAGCCAGTATGTCTGGAACAGGCAGCCAGCTCAGCATGGAATTTCAATCAGAACTCTCCAAACGATCAAACTGTGCTCCACTGGTTCTCACTAATAGATTTCCAGGTGTTCATAGTATATAGTGAGCGTGTTTTGCAGACTGTGTTTGAGAGAAGTGTCCATATATATTCCAATCTACAGCCATGCAAAAAAAAACCTGACACTACAACATAGTCATGTCATGCTTTGAGTTTATGTGTTACAATTTTATTCAAACTCTTGTATGAGCAATTCTATACAGGTATAAATGAACAATTTTACACCATCATAAAATTGAAGTGCAAACTAGCACATTTTTTAACAATCTAAAACATTACCTTTGTCAAGCAGTATTTTGATACAACTCTATGATATAGCTTTTGAAAATATATACGTCAAAATCAAAGTCAAAGTCCGCTTTATTGTCAATTTCTTCACATGTCAAAGCACACAAAGAGATCGAAATTACGTTTCCCACCGTCCCACGGTGACTAGACACAGTAATTTAAGTGCGGGTGTACCAAATATAGTGTCTGAAGAAGAGAGCTTCTCTCCGGACTTGTTTTTTTTTAAGGATTTTTTGCAAACAAACAACTAAACAAAAGAAGTCAGTCTTTCTGTGACAACCATTTATAGGTCCACACCCAGATGTCAGTTTGCTTGATCTGGCCTGCGTGGGCAAGGTTGCATGCGATCTGCTCAACAACTGGTTTCCATGGCAACATGAACATCGACAAAGACTAAGAAGCAGTCCCTCACTTATAGACAGTAGAAAGGAGGAGAGATTCAGACACTTCCCAGGGTGGATTATTTTAGACCTAGAATTACATTCTAATGGATCCACAAAATAGCAGACATTAGCTTGCATTAAATAGTCTCATAGATGCCAGAAGAGAAACGGTATCATTATGCTCCGTGACTTTGGGAAACTAAATGCTGGGAAAGCTGTATGCTTGTATTACATGATCATTAGATGCAGTTTATCCTCCTCTTTGAGTATAAAAAACACTTTCTTTCTCTTTGCTTTTTGTGCTTGGCTATTTTAGGTTTTCCTTTATTAAATGTATCATTCCATAGCAATAGATCCATGGTCATCTTTCCTCTCTTTGCTTTCATCTTTTTTCCTGACCTTCTATCAGCTCTCACTAGCTCCCACTACCGACTTGAGATAAATGCTGAGAGCAGTGTTTGGCTTTCATCTTGGCACTCATAGGAGTTCCGTTGTTTTCCATCATTAGTCGGTCCAACATTCCAGGGTGCTCTTCAGGTCTAGCAAATAGTAAACCTCTCGAATACCACCAATTTGGAGATCATCAGAGATCGGTCTCGAACATCTGAATCTTGCTCCCACTGTAAACATGGCCCGAAACGGCCGAGCCCTCGAACAAATGAACCGTTCAAGGCGCAAATGGCCCTGTCTATCATTTCTCATGTCTCAATTCATGAATGACAAATTCAAACAAACGGACAGTGCTGTTAGCATTTCTGAGGTTCTTGTGGCAGAAGACAAAATGCAAGGAATGAGGTCTCGCGGAATGGAGTCGAACGTAGCACAGATAAACACAGTGGCATTTATTTCTACAGCGTATAGATTTTCAGGTAATTCCATGTGCCTGCCAAACCTTTGGAATCTTTTACTTTTGTGTGTCTTGAGGGAAACAAAGAATCCACTGTAACAGCAAAGTGCTGGAATGAGACTTTTTGCCAGACGTCTTAAGCCTCTTCATATTTGGGTATTTGCGAACAGAAAGTAATCTTTAACATCAAGGTTAAGCTAACATTTCTTGGAATGTCTGAAGGCAGGGAGATTGTTAAGAGTAACAAAGAATACAATATGCTCGAATAAGTTTTGTTTTTTTGTTCCCGGTAGCTCCCTACATTGATGTATATATAACTTTTGGAGAGAGCAAAATGCTTATAAAATGTAATGTTATGGAATCAATCATTTGAAGTACTTTTATATGCATAATGGTTGTTGTCATGACTTTGAATTTGCCAACAGTTAGATGGCTAAATTGATTTTTAATTTTACCTTTAAAGGTCTCTTGGCCTGAAGATCCAAATTTTTACTGATTCATGAATAACATAGGTCAAAATGAGTCTGCGACATGACATAAATTTGACATCTATGCGTTTTGTCGAAGTCAGAATTCTGACTTTAAAGTGAGAATTCCCACTTTCTGACTTTAAAGATTTTCTTAATTCTGACTTTAAAGTGGGACTTCTCACTTTATTCTCAGCATTCCCACTTCAAAGTCAAAGTCAGAATTTCCACTTTAATGTCAGAATTCTGAGAATAAAGTCACTTTAAAGTCAGAATTCTCAGTCAAAATTCTGACTTCAAAGTCAGAAAGTGGGAATTCTCACTTTAAAGTCAGAATTCTGACTTTCTGAGAATAAAGTCAGAGTTCATACTTTAAAGTGGGAATCCTCACTTTCAAGTCAGAATTCTGAGAAAACAAGTTAGAATCCTGTCACCCCCACTCTTTTCTTCTTCACTAGCCCTATTTCTCTTCCGTAGAATATAATAGCCTATAAAAAGCAAAATTAAATTCTAAATTTTATGATTTAAGGGTCATTCCAGTTTCAAGTTGTTTCCATCTTGTCGTAACAACATTGTTTAAGTAATTTGCCTTGGTACCCATCCAAGATGCATGACTCTTTGCTTCTGATTGATGTATTTCCATTACCCTCTTGCTGTTCTACAATTTTCTGAGTGAACACACGCTGCATGACATATTGTTTTTGTTGTTCTTTTGTTGGACATTAAATGTCCTTTCTACAAGCAGGAAGTCCCTCACAAGGTCCTTTGAGATTCCAATCAATTGCGCAACTATGAGTGCACCACATGGTCAGCATGTCAACGCAGTCAAATTACTTCTTCAATCAACATAACAGCAGCTGCCAGCTTTTCAATTGGATTTCAAATGATCCAAACTTAGGGTGTACCAAACGTTTTTGCGCCATTTGGATCACAAGAGTGAAAAAGGGTTCTCGTGTTAACTTTGCATAAAATGAAATAGTGATGAATGGTGACAATGTACTAGCTGAAATAAACAAACAAACAAAAAATTTGAATCATCAAACACTTGATGGCAGTTTTAAGCTTGTAATATCTTTCTGATATGATCATGGTAATGAACATTCATCCGATGACGATGAGGAGTGTCTGGTGGTATCTTTAATGTGCTGTAATCAGACCTGAGCAGGCAAGCCAGACCAGCAAGAAGACGTGAATCCTGAGTGGTGATAAATCCTACAATGGTTTGGAGGAGGGGAGAGAAGATGCTGACAAACAGTAAATCAACTTCTTGCGTCGTTTGGCCATCTTCGTTCTAGTCTGCATGAGACATGGGGCTTGACGCAGCCAATGGATCTTTGTGGTGTGCTTCATATCTACTCGTTCCAGAGATTTTAAGACAAACCATTTACAGTCCAGGAAATATGGGAATAGTTTCCACTTGTATGGAATGCGCTTGATATTGTACAATTTTGAATTCAAACATCTGAATCATGTTCCTCTAATGTTAACCAGAGATTTTTGGAACTGTCATGCGGGATGTCACAAACTTCACATATGTTCCACTTCTAGCCTTTAGCACTCACAGAAATTGTTGACAACTTAAAACAATTTAGAGCTTAACAACCAGTATACTAGAACAAATTCTGTTCATGTTCAACCGCTACCTCTTTTTTTCCATTCATCATGTAAGATTTTAGGATTTTAGTTGGCCAGCATATTGAATCGGTAATGTGCGGAGCCCAATGAGTATACAGGTTTACAAATTGGTGAAAGGTAAAATAGTGCAGCATTGTTTTTATTGTTATCTAATTCATTGTCTCTGCAGTGTGGCCTGGAAATTCCAAACAGTGAACATGTTTGTTTTGTTTAAATCGTGTTTGTGTGTGGAGTGCGTGTCTGTGCGTGTTGCAGTGACTGTTCGCTTCTGCCATCAGTGCCTGTCCCCCCCATCATCCAATACTAACAGGTTTTACTTCTCAAGCAGTTCTTTTATTAAATGCATACATCATATCGCAATTTTACTTTGCAGGTAGAATTAAATCCTCATTCTAAATGTTTGTGTTGCTTGAACCACATATCGTAGTGTACTGCTGTTTATATTAACAGACACCAAACTTGCTTTATATTCATAGTTCTCTGGGTAACCTCAATATTAATAATTCTCTGGGTAAAATGGTTGACCATGTAAATTTTTTCTACTTAACGTAATGTTTCTCGATATGTAATTTCATCTCTATTGTGGCTAAAGGCAAAGCATGAATGCTCGGAGAGTCACTATTGACAAAGGTGAATCGAATACATTCAATTAATGGGCCATATACAAAAATTGATGATTTTTATATAAATTGCATCATAAATAGCCTTTCACTTGGGAACCAGGCATCAGTCATTTTACTTTGGAATGATTTATTTTTATTTTGGAAGATTTAGATAGCATTTCATCAGCCACATGCACACTGTGAGGACATAACAGATGCACAGTTATTGATTGCACTGGTCAATAAAGACCAGTTTCCTCTTGGGCTATTGTACTAATGCGCTTAGGGTGAATGTCACAGCAAACATTGCAGCCCAGGTTATAAAATGCACCCGAGTGCCTTAATTATTCACAAGGCCTTCCCACCAGCTCTGGCCCTCCAGTAGAAGCAGAAGGAGAATAAAGACTTGGGGGTGGGCAGCCAGATGCATGAGGATGATGTCACTTTTCCCTGCTAAAACCAAGCAAGGGCACCTGGGACCGAATGATGTACTCATGGTCATGAATCACAAATTTACCAGGAATGTCTCAGAGAGGGCGGCTCGGTGGCGCACTGGTTAGCACGTCCGCCTCACAGTTAGGAGGGTGCCGGTTTGATTCCACCTCCGACCCTCCCTTTGTGGAGTTTGCATGTTCTCCCCGAGCCCGCATGGGTTTCCTCCAGGCACTCCGGTTTCCTCCCACATACCAAAAACATGCTCGGTAGGCCGATTGAGCACTCCAAATTGCCCCTAGGTGTGAGTGCGAGTTTGTCTCTGGCTGGCAACCGGTTCAAGGTGTCCCCCGCCTACTGCCCGATGACCGCTGGGATAGGCTCCGGCGCGCCCGTGACCCCCGTGGGGACAAAGCGGTACAGAAAATGGATGGATGGAAGTCTCAGAGAATGGTGGTCATTTCAGCTGCCGAGAGAAGTAGTAAGAAGAAGGGACATACAGATTCCCATGTTGTCGTCAAGTCGTCAAATCACAGATTGACATGTGACATCAACGAACTGACAATTTCATGCGGTACTCAGAAGTTGTAAAAGTACACACAAAGAAGAATGGCGTGTAAAGTTTCATTGTTGCGTGGAAGTATTTCCGCTCTCCTGCCAGGCTGCCGGTCATTTCTGAGAAGTGCTGCTGTAGGATGTGACGCAAATACTGGAAAATCAACACAGTTTGTAACACAGACAAGAGAGCGGCGCAGTGCTAAGACGCAAGCAGAGAACACTACAAGCATGAAATTTATAGTCTTACTTTCCCGATAGTGCATGTGCAAAAACAAAGTTGGGAGAAAAGTGCATTTCAAACCGATTGGCACAAAGACAATGTAACCATTTGAACTCGTCTTTGGTGATTTTATCCTTTTTTTTCCAGGGAGAAGCCACTCATCAGACTCAACATGTGACTGATCATTTAAACCGACTGGGTGGGATTTAATTAGTAATGGGCATTGGAGACCCCTTTGGGCGCCAGATGTCACAGAACAGTTTGACCACGCTATATTAGATCTATCTTGTGAAAGGACACACACAAAAAAAGATGGTCCTAATTAGGTTTTCGAATCAGATTTCATCTGGTGAGTGCCGGTCATTGTCACTGCACTAAATGTAATAACAATTATCGGCAAGCTTTATTACTTGAGACAGATGGTGGGGTAAGTTCACTTTTAAGTAAATTGGACACCATTAAAATGGTCCATTCGCTCACCTCATTTAACTTTGCCACCAAAGCTATCCATGTTTAAAATTGTCATTTTATGCTCTGGGATAATTTACTCTAAATATCGCCGAACCTCTCTGCATCCCATACTTTAAGAGCATTTCAGCTTGGACATAACTATTAGTTACCAGTTTTGGGATCTGTCTGGTACTGATTGACTGATGGCTTTGTGTCTTGCAGAAGGAACAATGAAAATGCACTCTCTCAATCCTCTTACCCAAATATGGTATTGACAGTCAAGCAATGACTAAATTCTTTCCTGGAGCAATGTCACAAAAATAGCCTGTGCTCTCTTTTGTTGTGGGAGATCTTTCCACTTAAGACATTATTGTCCATGTAGGACATTTTTTTGTGTGCTTCCTTACACAGTCATTAATGACTCACTTAAATTACCTGTAATACATAATGGACAAAATATAAGCTATGAATTTTGTTATCCTCAGTTTAATTGCATTCCCTGAACCAAAAAGATGCATTCCCAGAACGAGATTATTTTTCCTGTTGACTCTTCAAGACAAATGTCTATTCTGTTTGCTCCGCCAGTCGTCTCGTAGAAAATCAAGAATCTCTCTCTCTCTCTCTCTCTCTCTCTCTCTCTCTCTCTCTCTCTCTCTCTCTCTCTCTCTCTCTCTCTCTCTCTCTCTCTCTCTCTCTCTCAAAAAATAAATGGATAGATGGATGTATGGCTTCTGAGACACCTCATAGGTAAAATTGTCTGCTGGTTATTCTGGTCAGACTATGTTCGCAAAAAGTGGACTATTCCCTTGACTGTCAATCAAGGGCATTTTTTTAAAAGTGTGGAGTGGTTGGAAATTGATCGACAAGACAAAGATGTGTGAACAATGATACTTCTTCATAGTCCTTATCACTCACCTTGAGCATATTTCAAGTTCACCTGTCTGATTTAGCAAAAGTGACAATTACTAAACACACAATACATGAGGCACTTTAATATTAGAGTACATAGGTTTTAATCTCAAATGTGTAATGATGTATGTGAATGTAGAAATACTACAATTCAGTACAAGGCAATAAAGGATGGCCAGGGATCTTTCCAAATTGTCCTAGACTTCCCAGCATGGCCGGTACACTCGTCCCACCATGCATCTCATGGTGTCCCGCCTCAGGATGGGGAAGTTCAGGTCCTGGTTGTTGTCATCAGCTCGTCTTTTGTAGAGGGGCAGTCCATTTCGCAGCGCTCGCAGGTCACGCCAAAGACTCGGATCGGCAACAATGATCCGCTGCCCTCTTTTTTTGCCCTCAGCCTCGCCGCGGTTGTTTTCTGTCACCTCCTCACTCAGTATGGAGGTGAATGCGTCCTGCTCCAAGGAGTTGTCTTCAGCCAGGTCCACAGGCGATGCGCCAGAAGAGTGCAGCACGAGTGCTGCTGCAAAGATGATGCACATGAGAGACCGTCGCATGGTGAAGATCTTTTTGGAGACCGCTTGGTTTCAGGAACGAAACGCTCTGCAGATGTCTCAATTACTTGTTGTGATTTAAAGATCTTGGGATGTTCTTTTATACCATTTGGGATACGTAGGATTGTCCATGCTGGCTTTTGTCCTGAACATCATCTTAGGTTCTCCTGTTGTGCTCAGGAAATTAGCTGAAGGTATCAATACAGGGCTGAGTAGAACTCTCATACGTTCAAGTGTGTTGTCTTTACACAAGTTAATTAAAGTTGTGCAAGGGATGACTTTGGACCATTAATAACAAAACAGTGGGAATTCTTTGAGCAACTGAAAGCAAGACAACTTCAATCCAAAATGACTGACCTTTAAAGTAATGGGGTGGGATCAACACCCACAGGCACATTGTGGTTTCATACGCTGCGATGACGGCTAATCAGTTCAACTCATTGTTCACTATTTTTTTTTTACAGCAATTACCAGGTAGGATTAGTGAGTGATGCTGGCAAAAGATTGTTGAAGTGTTTGTCATGTAGGCAGCCTCTTGTAAACGTGGCAGCGGCAAAGTGAAGTTCATTTAAATTGTTATTATTAAATCATATATATAATTAAATATAATTAACTCATTGAAATAATAATTTCAAGAGAATATTGTAACAAATGAGTTTTTCATACAACCTTTGTTAAATGCCCGATGACCAATAATCAAAGCCTTACCTGCCTGTTTCCAACTTCTTTAATAAAATAACAAAACAAATGCCTACAACAAAATAAATTAGCGTTATCACCCTGATACCAGCATTTGCCCCCTCCCTCCCACAGAGTCCAGGATTTACTTATGTATGTATGTATGTATGTATGTATGTATGAGTGACGTGCGGTGAGGTTCATGACTGGGGAGGCACTGACGTAACCCCCTCCCCATTCCCCGGTAAAATTTGTCCGACACCTAAAAAGGTCACAAAAAAGGTTAGGGAACGCTGCTCTAGAGTAGCTTATTCATTATTTAATTTGAACTATTATAATTGAAATCACATATCATCAGTCTTCACACATAAAAACACTCAATAAAGCACATGGAATCAAAATCAAAGACCCGTTGTCTGAATCAAACCTTTTAACTCCGGAGTTGGTCTTCCTTTACTGATGACCTCGTGCTTCGACTGAAAATCCATAGTTGAAAATGGTTTGGATATGTAATCCTCCATTGTAAAATAAAATGTAAAAAAAAAAAAAAAAAAAAAACGAATGTAAAACGAAATAAATGGACGACTGCTCCTCATATCAGTTGTTCACTGTAAATTTGAACTGGAGATCACTTATTCTACAGGTGGGCGCATTAAGCATCCCGGGATCACTAGCACCCCCTACCATAAGGCTGGATAACCTTTTTTTCGTTGCCTCCGCAAGGTCTCTTTTCAAAGCCGTTTTGTTCATCTAAAGCAGGGGTGTCAAACTCATTTTTTTTGTGGGCCGCATTGTAGTCATAGCTTCTTTCGGAGGGCCATTATGACTGTCAACCCAAATAAATGTATGAGCACCTCATATTATATACAGTAAAAGCTACAAAACAAACTGACAAATAAGTCGTTTTCAAATCAGGTAAGTAAAAACTGGTCAAATAAAAAAATAAAAAAAAGATATTAAAATTAAAGCCAATTTGCAATTCTAGAAATGACACACAAATTTGATGCACAATTTGTCTTCATGGGCCACATAAAATGATGTGGCGGGCCGTATCTAGCCCCGGGGCCTTGAGTTTGACACCTGTGATCTAAAGAAACACGACGTTACAGGGAGATAATAAAAATCACTAAATATTATATACATGATCTTAACTACGGAAATTTGTTAATTTAGCCACAGTGTTTGAAGACTTAAACAGCGACATAGACAGACAGCAGTTCAGTCTAACTGCATAGCCTGTCAGCATAGGCAGCCGTGTGATTACGCAATCCTCAGAGGAGGCAAGGCAGGAAGTTGCCTCCTCCGAGCGAATCGTCTTCGGTTTTAAAATAACTGTAAAAACAATAGCAATTTTGGTTCAAAATGATACAAAACTACTGAAATTAAAAGGAAAATAACTTTATAATAAAAACAATTGCATTTGTTTTTTCCCCTTTTCATGATGGCAGGGGAGGGAGGCACTGGTATCTATGTATGCATGTATATAGTCCTGAACTTTTCTAGGGTGTTGTTGACCCCTGTATAGGTTCACAAATTTGTAAATCATTGTTTTCTGTTTTATTTACATTTTACACAACATTCCAACTTCATTAAAATTGGAATTTGTAACTAAAAACAAAACAGCTAAGTTCGGAAAAGAGAGAAGCAGAGGTTCATCAAGGAAACTAAAGCTTGACTAGCCTGCAGCCCAGTCGTACTGGAACTGCAACAATGGATGAAGATTGGCTCGATCAATAATTGGACGTAATTAGAGTCCCACCAGTAGGTCAAATGATGGAAGTGATTTGTACTTTCAGTTTTTCTCAGGTAATTTGCTACTTTTACCATAGAGGACAAACTTATTTAGTTGAGCTGCCTGTCTTCCTCTCTGATTGTTCACAAGAGAAAGGCCCACCTAAGTCATATTCAATTGGGGCTGTCATAAACCAAACATGTTTTTTTCTTTCATTTCATGTTGGTATAATTGGGCTGGATAAAGGTTATGCTATAATGCTCAATGGCCAAAATAATCACAGTCGAATAGAGCCAATAAAAGAGCTCAGCAAAAGTCTGCCAAGTGTTAGTTTAACATGTTAATTTTAGTAACGTAACGTTCTTATTCTCTTCATGGTGCAGAGACGAGGCCAAGCTGGCCTGGATAACACTGTACTATATTAGGGATCATCAACTGGTGGCCCGTGGGACGAATCCGCCCCGCGACTTGATTCCATAATTGGGAGGATGCATGACAAAATATTTGTTTAAAGAAAAAAACTGACTTATAAATGCTAAAAAAAAAAAGTATTTATGTAAAACACTCGAGTTGTGTCATTTTATGAAAGGCGTTGTAAAAGTGATTATGCTTAGCATTTGAATTGCATAGTCTACATTGGTTGCTCAATCATGAGAGCCACATGGCTGAAACAGTGAGTGAGCAAGAAAAGGTGGCAGCTGCAAATGTATGGTTTAGAGAGCAGCTGAAGGGAGAATCTTTTGTAAACTGATATGTCTGCACAGTCATGACCTCAGCTTCCAAGCACAAATTATTTGCATTATCAGTAAGTTTGAAAGTAAGAATAGCCAAGACAAACAATGTGTCATAGTGGAATGCAAGAGACGGTTCTATGCTTCAGTGGATTTTCAAGAAAGGGGGAGGTTGTGCTCTTAGAACGGTCCCATTTTTAGTTTTTCACTCAATTTAATCAAATTCTCTCAATTTTGTTGCAAGTCAATGAACTTGCTATCGTGTCAGATGTGACTATATCCCAACTTAGAACAACGAAGCTTAACACAAAAAGATTCAGGTCTCAGCCAAAACTGCCATCAAGCTATTAGCCAGGGAACCTTCTGTGAGTGATGGTCTTATGAGCCTGATGAAGACAGTGCTTAGCTCATATACAGCAGATGTTCCTGCTCAGAAAGGCTCTCTGGAGGGCTCCAGGGAATTGTGGGATGGATTGGGGTCAAACGATATCTCCAGGGTCTCAGCTGTGATCATAAGGATACACATTAGCTTAAAAATGCTTTAGCCAATTGAGTGTTGAGGTTGGGGAAGTAGTGTAAAGTTGCAAAGCGTTTTAAATGCTACAAGTTCTCATTTCGATATAGCAGAAATGCTTTTGAAACTAACTGGCATAGATGCAATGGAATGCATTCACAGAGTTTAAATACTAGCAAATTTGCACTAATAGTGATCTACAGAAGGCTCACCAACATGGTGCCCATGTGTAACCCCACCTGCAAAATAGCTTTCCCAACGATTGGACATTACTGTATGAATTCTTAGAAATGTTAGTGAACATTTGGAAATTGTCAGTAATTTCAAGTATTGATGCATGTTGATACACTGTCTCAATTTCACAGAAATATACGATGGTCAGTATTTATGTAAATCAAAATTACATATTCTATTAAAAGTTGAGAAAATGGTTTCATTAGCATTTTCGAGTGCTAAGCCTTTGCATTAATTGCCCAAGTTACTCTCTTCTTTAAAATGGACGGTGAGCAAATGCGCAACAGCATAGAGTTCAGGTTTAAGGGTAGAACACATCACTTATAAATTGGGAGACTATCACTCTCCCACTGAGCCATGTGGAAAAAGTAATTTAGCATGCAGTAATCACTGTTTGCTAAAACATTTGATGGCTTCAAAACAAAATAGGGAGGGGGGGGGGTTGTAATTATTCTCAGATGATTTATTTTAACAGGGCTGCTGGAGACAGGAACCCTTTCAAACTTGCGACACTTGGAAAGAAAAAAACAACAACCTTGAGACAGAAAAAGTAAAGTGATTCTGCCTTAAACTGCAGTGCCTAACCAGCAAAATTAAATTTGAGTTAAATTGTTTATTTCAGCATGTACACAAAACATTAGAGTTCCATTTCACATAAATCGTCAAAAAAGGATGCCGGTGAAAGTAATTTGCTTATGAAACCCTGTCCCGACTTCAACCAAGGTTTCAATGTCTGGAACACAATCTACGTTTAATTCAAAGTCTTGCTCAAAGATCACCAGGGTTATATAGGATACCAAGTGTTAAGATGCCCGCTTGACTGTTGTACGCACAATTTACATGAGCACAACCTTGTCGTGCCTATTGTGTTTAAGCACGAATAGATTTGTTAAAGTAGTCAGGAAATACAAGTTGGACTTTTAAGAATCCAGGGGGGAATTATGATTTATTCTTAGTGAGACTAATTGCTAAATGCATGCCCGCAGCTCGGGGTGTTTTAGGCGGAGGGAATAAAAAAATAAATCAGTAAATAGTACACTCTGCTGGTAGGAGATCCAAAGTGCATTTCCACATGTAAATTTAACACCTGAATATGAACTTCAGAGTGCAAAATTAGAGTAAAATAAATAGAACATTTAACTTTTGGTGAATACATTTAATTAAACACATTTCAGAATGTAAACAAGTTGAACAGCAGCGTATGAACAGCATAAATGTGACCATTTTTAAGCACAACCTACAAAAATAGTCTTTCAGAGCAGACACACATTAGAATTGCCAATATCGAGTTTGCATCCAATTAGTTTAATATTACGGGGGGGAAAAAAAAAAAGCAGACACTTTCATACAGATTTAAAACTGATTAAAATCAGCGTAAAAGGGATTAAAAAGCTTTAGGGGCCATTTGTTACAAGGTCACATCTGTACAATATAACATTCCAAGTTCGAGCTCACTGGGCAAGCTGCTTCGCAAGATCTTTCACTACAGAAGACTTGAGTTGCGAGATGGTTGCAATCCTCATCTGTTTTGACGTAGAGTATTTGTCTTTGACAGCCTGCAAAATCAGATTAAAGCATCCTCGTATTCGCGTCTAAAAAGTAAATAAGTTTGACATTTAAGGCAGCCTCTTACCATATGCTTAGTTTGTCCTTCATTCACCTTCACGACATTTCTGGCAATGAGTGCAATGACTGGTATCAAACTATCTGGTGTGTACTCCATGTAATGCTGCAATGTCGCATCCTGAAAACGGAGGGAGAAAAAACACACAAAAAAAACTAACATGCAGTCTAACATTGCCCACTGATTCCCAACCACAGGGACATGGAAATAGGACATTAAATTCACAGGGTTGCGGGGAAAAAAAAAAAAAGAATTTAAATGATATTTTACGCCAATGGGCCCACAAAACCCTTATTTTAAAGCAGCACTCACCCATTCACCTGCATCCAAGAGCTTGAGTGTAAGAGCCAAAGCAGCACTTGCAACCATTGAAGGCGGGTAATGAACCATTTCATAGTCGATCATGGTCAGCTCGAGCAAGTACTTTGCTAGTGTGTGTTGCTCTCCAGTCACCTTAGTGACGACGCGGAGAGTTAGTTAAATATTTTAGCCCATCAGATTTTGATTTTTAAATATACATACTGCAACAAACCTCATGAATCTTTGAGGCCCTCCTGAGGAATTGCAGGGGTAGAGGGCGACCGAGTTGAAATTTCAGCACACGCAGGATTGTCATTTCCATCTCTCGGATTTGGGCAGTGGTGTAAGCCTGGTCTGTCACTAAGGCGAAGTCAACGATCTCTGGTGGATACATCTCCTCATACTTCGAAGCAAGGAACATGGCAGTCACTCCAACAAGCTGCAGCTGCTTCTTTGAGACTGGGTTGTCCTTTCAACGTGAAAACAAATTGTCAGCATCAGTCATTTTTTTTTATAGAGTTTCACAAAGGACTTCCCTATGACCATTTACCTGAAGAAAGCGGTCAATTATTCCTACAGTCATATACATGGTCTCCTGCAGCAGGCGGAATTTCAGGCTCACTTGGACTAGCCAGTCAATAAGTATGGCCCGCATGTTTCCGGTCACTTCCTGGCCTTGAAGATAATTGGCTCGTACATTCT
Organism: Syngnathus leptorhynchus; assembly: GCF_054491065.1. Taxonomy (NCBI): domain Eukaryota; kingdom Metazoa; phylum Chordata; class Actinopteri; order Syngnathiformes; family Syngnathidae; genus Syngnathus; species Syngnathus leptorhynchus. Next base: position 3,396,481 of record NC_141206.1, on the reverse strand, counting down.
GCTCAGCCTGAAGAAGACACTTGATGTCTTTGAAAAAGGCAGACATTGTATACCGCCAAGTATAAAGCGCTACAGCTATAAAGTAGAGGGATCTAGCTCTAACTCTGATGAACTACAAAATGCTAGTACAGTTAGACTTTGTATTAAGATTTATGTAAATCATCTTTAAGTTCATCATTTATTAAAACCTTTTAACCAATTTCCTTACCAGAAAGTACATTTAAAACAAAATTTTCTCAGGAGTATGAAAGTGCAGTTTTAAACTGTTTCATTATAACCTCTAGTCAAATTGGCTTTAAAAATTCAAAAAAACTGAACCCTTTTTTTCAACCTTTTTTCTCACCTCCAGCTGCCGCATGTACTTGTATATGTCTTTCACATATTCACTGCAGAGCATAGGGTTCTCACAGTCATCTGCATCAACATCCCTGATTGTATTATGCAGAATGACATCAGAAAATGCCTGACACAAGTCAGCTGGCTCACAGCCTGAAGTCTCCATTGGAGTCGGAGACGTTGGCACCACCTAAAACAGTCATGAAGGTGGTTTAGCAGTCCGACAGATACAGATTACAATGCTAAAAATTTACCTGTTCCACAGGAACATTGTCTGGTTTTGGCTCAGCCTTTTTAGTCACAACGGGAACCTTTGAGCTTTTAACAACCTGGGACTTGACGACCTACGTGATGGATAAGGTAAGCAAATATTACACTACATGCAATTAACTAACAAGTGCTCAAAATACATTTTATATCGAAAGGAACATGCAATCAAGCAACACATACGACACTTAAACTTGTATCTTTTACCTGCGGTATGCTACATACATTTCTGGGGGGGGGGGGGGGGCATTTATAAAATGGCTGCTGGTTTTTAAATATGTGGATCACAAAAAAAGCCATTGTTATAAAACGCTTTTATTTGGCAGTTCGTCGATCAATAAAAAAAAAAAGTTTCTTGTATTGTAAAAATAAATTACCTTCTTCTGAGTCTCTTTTTTAGCTGCCACATTACCAATGTCCCCAAGAGCGGCTCGCGTCTTGAGTGTGGGAGCAGTTACTGAGCATGTCTTAACAGCGAGTTCCGTCCTGGTGGAAGCCAAGCGGTTCTGAAAACAAAATTAAAGTTGATCGTGGCGACATTACAATGGAACTGCGAAAGAATACAATGAATACAATTGCTGATCAGGAGTAGAACATGTATCAAATTTAGCACGGAGGTGTTAAAGATCAACCTAAAATAAAGCCGCTACCATACCAATAGAAGACTTGCATGCTGAATAAGTTATATTTGACTTACTCTTGTAGCACGAAAGGCCATTATTAAAAGACTGTTGCTTCTAAGACGCAGTTTTGTGACCCGAAGACTGAAGCGTGAACTGTGGTCTAACTTGGAGTCTTGGTTTAAATCCTTGCGCACTGCAAGCCTATTGGCTGGCTTAAACTGTCGGAGGACGTGATTGGTCTAACGCATCTGTAGTCAATGTGTTCCCGTGACACCAGCAAAAACGTCATAATTTTTTAATAAGAGTAATAAAAAACACCAAAACATCGAGCAAAATTTAACATACCCTACCTGCATGACATATCAAATACAAATCTAAAAGATACCTCGTAAATAATAAATACGGTCACGTGAATTTTTTGAAATTCCACTTCCGTTTCCTGTTTTTATCCTCGACGGAATGCTCTATGTTGGAAAACACAATCTAAATCATTTTAGGCTTTATCAAAACAGAGGATATCAACGTATATTTGAATAAAAATTGAGATCCAGTTTTTTTTTTTTTTTTTAAAGAGGAATAAAGCACAACACACAAATAAAATACGTTCGTTTTGGACTCGATATTTTGATGAAAAAAAAAGTAAAAAGAGAAGGATCTGAGGTTTTGGTGCAACCTTTATGCCAGGAAAGGGTCCAAAAATACTTTTCCAGGAATCACTTTGAATTAATATAAAAATTACAATTTGTGAACAAAACCTTGACTGTGAGAAGAAACGAAGCTCAGTGGCCTAGTGTTCGCCCTGAGACTGTAAAGTTGTGGGTTCAAACCCCGGCCGGGTCATACCAAAGACTATAAAAATGGGACCCATTGCCTCCCTGCTTGGCACTCAGCATTAAAGGTTGGAATTGGGGAGGTTACGATCACCAAATGATTCCCGAGCGCGGCACCGCTGCAGCTCACTGCTCCCCTCTCCCCCAGGGGATGGATCAAAATTACATGGGGATGGGTTAAATGCAGAGGACAAATTTCACCACACCCAGATGTGTGTGTGACGATGATCATTGGGACTTTAACTTTTAAAATACATACAGATTGGCTATCTGACCGCCCTCCTTTGTATTCGAAATTGCGCCCCCCTGTGGTACCTATATAGAAGTTATTTATGTATGTTTTTCAATCGCGGCGTCTGCTCGCGCAAAACGTTACCCCCACAAAATGTCTAATTATGTAATACAAAGTAAAACCAAAACATTATGGGGATCATTGCGTTGCAAAAGGGCTAGTAGATACAAAAAAAAAGTAGATTCGAAAATATATCACGCCATGAGGAATTCATAAAATATATTGTACCAAACTAAGGACACGAAAATCAAATAGAAATATAAAAATAAATGAACTAATTTGAATGTATTAAATAATGTGATTAAGAAACAGCACGAAACAGGATATTCTTCTTCTTCTTTTATTTTCTTCTTCTTCTTCTTCTTCTTCTTCTTCTTCTTTTCCCCTCAGGGATCGCCACAGCGAACCATCTGTTTACATCTCATCCTGTCATTTGAATTCTCTTCAATCAGACTCTCACCCCAACTAACTTCCTCTTTCACTCTATCCATAAATCTCCTCTTTGGTCCGATTTACATATTAACAATGTTGTAGATAAGTCCAACAGATTTTTCAAAAATGTTGGGCCAAATCAAGCAGAAAAAGTTTATGATTCTGATACAGCAGCAATTTTAACCAATTGAAAGAAACGATCGATTAATCAATTATTCTTGATACCTTCCATATTAGATCAATACAATTTGGGAAGCACTGTTTATTTTCCATGAATGGAATTTATAAGAAACTTAGAATAAAATTCAGTGTACAAAAAGTTATTGAACGCAGCAAATATTTTATTAAAATTACCCTCATGAGAGTACACCAACACTATATTTATGAAATATTTATTAATAGTACAATTGAACACAACCTCTTCTTCCACTCAGTCAAGCGTTCACAATTTCCATGACGTCCACCGGAAGCGGAGTTCCTAAACGCAACATTTAACCAAACAGATGCCACCTTGGATTAACAACACAGTTCACACTAGGACGCTTAGGGCGCTAGCCTGAGTGGCGGAGACAAATTTTGCCTCAGACGTCGTGAAGAAAAAAACAACGCAAAAAAGACGGCCCGTGCTGTGCACCAACAACCAAGTCATTATTCAAAAGAAAACCAACAATCATCTCACATAGGCGGTAAGTGAACTTAATGAGCGCAAGCTAGCCTCGCTTGTTGTTTAGTGTATTTTTTGTGTGTGTTGGTTTAACCGTTTACACTTAAAAGATTGTGAAGTTAAAGTTAACTAAAATACATTGTCCTCGTTGACACGGTGTTAGTATATATTCACAGAGATTTTTGGAATAGTCTGCTTCGTTGTTTTCGTATTTCAAGCTAGAAAGAGAGGAAGAGTAATATTATTCATATTTCACGAGTGCAGGTATATTCATTTTGTCAGATTTATTTGTACGTTCTAAAGGTAAGACGCTAAAAGCTTTTCTGTTGACTTCAGCACTAGCTAAAATCACGAGAAGCCGCTCCACGCAATACTCTTGGCTAACCCCCGTTAGCGTACTAGCTACCAGGGACTAAAAGTTACGTCAAAATACGTGAAAACTACATGTTCTGGGCCTTGCACGATAAGCCATGTCTATAGCTACATGTCGGTTGCGGTATTTACATCTATAAGAGATTTCTTCTCCGAAAAAGTAACTGTTGGTGACAGGCATTAGCGTGCTAGCATGACTCAGTGGATTTGCTCAAGTGACACCATTGTGGCCTGATCGGCCGACTAACTGTGATTGCAAACGTGTTGAATTTTGACCTCTAAACAAGGTAAGCAGGTAGACAACCTACTTATGTTTCTGATTACTGTTAGCATGCTGAATTGTCAACGTTTTCAGGTAACAAGTACATTTTGTGGGATGGTAGCCTTTGTCACGATGTTTGGAGCATTTCGCTGTTGATGTATTTCTCACTTCTGTTTTTCTTGAGTAGATTATGTTTCTCCGCAGGGATAGTAAATTTCTTTATTTTTTTGGGTACATTGAGGTTTACTGACGATTTCCGTCCGTTCAGTGATGCTAACTGAATCACACAATTGTGATTGCAGGTCACATGAGTATAGCTGTAAATGCAGGTTTATAATTGTACATGCACATACAGACTTCATTCCCCAAAATATTCGCTCCTTACTTAACTCTCATATGAACTAAAGGGACATCGCAGCAAAATTAGATGAATTCATTTTTTTCAACCATTCCATTTCTTCACACTGATATTGACTGAGAAGCCTCAGTCCTCAGTCTGTGGTTTAATTCATCCCCGAGGTTGGTCCTAGCCAAACTCCCATTCATAAAGGGGCCTTGCTTTGTGCATTGGTGCGCCGTCATGTTTGAACTGAAACAGGTCATTCCTTAACTGCTCCCAGGAAGTGCGACACATCCAAGTGTCCAAATTCTCTTGCTATGCTTGAGTATTTAGAGTCTGTCACTGGAAGTAAGGAGCCATTTTGGACAATTCCAAACTCCTAAACCTTGTGGAGAGACTTTACAGAAGAGTTTAATCTGTGTCCGCTGCAAAGAGTGCACTGACGTCATAGTAAAACCCTATGGATTAACTTTATGAAAGTCAAGGTTGGTGAGTGAAGACTTTTGGTATTCCACTCAAGAAAATTGCTGAATGATGACTTAAGTTAAAAAATCTACACACCTCACAGGACTGTCGGTCAGACTAATCTGTTAGACATCTGATGATAGTTTTTTTGCTTTACGTTTGAAGAAAGGCACCAACTGCTCACATTAACCTGAATCTGTATTTTATTTGAATACCAATTCTTATTTCCAGTTTTGCGAACATTCATTAGCAATAATCATGAAGCTTTATCAGCGTAATTCCTTAGACGGGTTAATTTCATTTCTATTTTAAATACTATTTTAAAAACTATAAACACATGCAATGCTTCAAGATGGATACTTTTTTGTTTGTCTTCAGGTTAGTCTACCAGACATCGCTATGGCCCAGGAGACCAATCAGAGCCCAGCTCCTATGCTCTGTGCTAACGGCTGTGGTTTCTATGGGAACCCTAGGACTAATGGCATGTGCTCGGTTTGCCACAAGGAGCACCTGTCACGACAGAACAATGGAGGAGTCAGTTCCCTGACTGCTGTGGGTAAGACCTACTGTGTCTTTTTTTAAGGTTCCCACCTGCATGGATAAAAGCACTTGCGCTCATGGGCATGCTGTCCTCACCTGATATAAACGTATTTTCTTTACTGTCTGTGGCTTCAATTAAAGGTTGTCTAAATGTCAGGTAAATGCAAACATCTAAATTGCTAATAGAAAAATGATGAATTGACGAATGAATATACTTTTCTTTACTAGGGATGAGCATGAATTGACGGTGATTTGAATTGGGATTCCTTATAGCCAACGCAATGTATATTTTACATATTATAATTTAAAAATGTATGTTCAGGAATATTCCACGGCAAAAATTAATACTTTAAATCTAGTACGAGCAGTTCATTTGGATGCACATGAATGCAAGTTGAGAGCTACTACACATGTGGTTCTTTGTGATTGTTTTGTCATGCATCCTCTCTGGCAGGGAGCAGCGGTGGCCCCACGGTCGAGGCTTCAGCAATCCAGAGGTTAGAGGCCACCTTGAATAATGCTGCAGCAGCGGCCGTGGCTGCAGCAGAGGTTGCAGCTGAGGCGGCAGCTTCAGCCAAGGCTGCTGCAGCTGAAACTCTCAGGTAAGATCCTCCGTTGGAAAAGCAAAGAGCATTTAAAATGGTCAAGTGGCAATTCCGTCACTTTTCATGTTGCCTTAGATAAATGTGAAACATGAAATATGGTTTGATGATGATCATCGTGTATCTAATCTCAACATGTTTCTATATTGCAGTGAGATGTCAACACCGGTTTCTATAACAAAAAAAATGGCTGAGATGAATTTCTCGTCAGAAGACAAAGGAGTGTCGGGAAGCAAAGCAGAACTTGCAGATTCTAGTGGGTGTCAATTTAATTGGTTTTCCCATAGTTAAAAAAAAAAAAAAGAAATAGTTTCCAAAACATAACTGCTTGTGAAAAATTGTAGGTAGTTTTAACTGGCAAAAAGACTGATAAGATTGAATAATGATCTTTCATTGATGCTTCTTCTGTCACGTGAATTATTCCATCTTAGACAGTAGTACCTTCAGAGTTGACAAATCCTCTAAGCTAACTTTTGAGCTGTTTTGACTTGGTCACTAACAGGCTGAATTATAATGATAAACAAAATAAGCTTGCTTTTCAAGAAAAAAATGACCTGCTCAAAACACATATTTGTCTTGTCATACATTTATTTTTCAATGGCTTACATTCCTTTTAGAGACATCTTAACAGACATCCCCTCTCTGATTTTTTTTCTTTCTGAAGTCAAACGTTTTCATCTCTTGTTTGCAGTGGGGAGTCAGACGACAGTGACGACTATTCATCCTTCCACTGCTAGCTGTGAAGAGTCCCAAGACCCAGAGCCACCCAAACCCAAGAAGAACCGTTGTTTTATGTGCCGCAAAAAGGTTGGCCTTACAGGTGAGTTGATAGAAAAACCTGTTTTCCAATCCTACAGCAGGTGGAAGAAACTGTATTTTCTCATATTTATTTATCACATTTCTCATCTGTATTTTTTTTACTGTTTTTTTTCCCTTCAACATTTGGGTTGATCTTGATCCCAAATTGATCCAAAATTGTGAAAATGGCGCCAGCAGTAAAAAATTTTATTTTTTTTGTGGCTGAATTGAATCAGTTGACCTCCATATCTAGTACCATATTTTCTGGTCTTCTAATCGCAGTTTTTTTCATAGTTTGGGTGGGGATGCGACTTATACTCAGGAGCGACTTATCCGTGAAATTATTAACACATTAGATCATTTCACATGTTATTTTCACACTAAATCGCAAGAAGGCGCTCTAGGCCTGTGGAATAATTAGAACTGCAACTGATGAGTCTGACGTAAGCCACGTAGAAGAGGAAGTGCAACATCTACCTCCGGAGTTCGCGGTGTTGTTTAAATATCACACAGGGGATGAAGATTTCATTGGATTTAGTGATTTGGAGTGACGCGGATGGTTCGATAAACTTGTAAGCTTATTGTAAGAGTTATTTGAATAACTCTTAATATGTTACGTCAGGCACATATCAGTTTGTTGTTTGTGTCATGTAACGTTAGTACAATTATTCAGCCTGTTGTTGTCTCTATTCCATTTTTATTATATATATATATATATATATATATATATATATATATATATATATATATATATATATATATATATATATATATATATATATATATATATATATATATATGTATATATATATATATATATATATATATATATATATATATGTATATATATATATATGTGTATGTATATATGTGTATATATGTGTATATATATATATGTGTATATATGTGTATATATATATATGTGTATATATATATGTATATATATATATGTGTATGTGTGTCTCTCTTTCTCTTGTACTCCGGCATGAGTTATAGTCCGGAAAATACGGCAGTACATGGCAGATTATTCCAAATGTGATGTGACATGCCGTGATTTCTTTAAAATGAAAAAAGGACAGAAGTGGTGGCAAAATTACTTCAATGGACTCAAATTATTTGCATCCCATCTACTGTGTCACCCATTTCCACTAGAATGCCCCATGGATCTGTCCCTGTTCCCCCTCTATTTTCCTTCTATCATTGTCCATACATTTCAAAATCATCTTCCATCTCCGTTGTAAAATTGGTTCATGGATTACACAGAGTTTTACTGGTCTTGCACCTTCCTCCCTCTGTTGTCCTGACAAGCCTCATCTGATCACTATTCTGTACAGTATATGTATTCTCAGTAAGCTGTATTTCTTTCACAAACTTAAGCTGTCTTGTGGGGTTTCAGGTTTTGAGTGCCGTTGTGGGAACCAGTTCTGTGGCTTTCACCGTTACTCAGACCAGCACAACTGTCCGTACGACTACAAAGCGGAAGCTGCGGCCAAGATTCGCAAAGAGAACCCTGTGGTTGTCGCCGACAAGATCCAGAGAATATGAAAACTTTTGGGATCGATCGGCTTTACACAAAATGGACTTGAGCCCAGCCTTCTTTGATGGACCTCAACTGTATCCATCACTACCCATGGTTTTTTGTTTCTGTTGGTTCATATTTCCAGCTGTTGTTCTGTGTGTGATTTGAGTTTGTTTTAAGAAGTTGATTGCGAACAATTAAGAGGAATAACGGGGTCCATGTTGTGGCTTCCATCCGTTTGTGCATTTTCGACACTGCTGATCGTGTGCTGGCCCTGATGGCGGCAGGGGGGAGTGATTTTATAAATACGTTCAAGGTTTCCCCGACAGCTGTTATTGATCCTCCATAGTTGAGAAGATCACATGGTTGGGCTAGACTAGAGAGGGTTACTGCTGTTGGCTAGTGATGCCATCCCAATCATGCTTGCTCTCTGCTGGCATGAGTAGCAAAGTGAATATTAGACTTTTCTTTTTTTTTTTTTTTTCAAAATTTGGCCCCTTGTTCAGAAGCAAACCCATCAGAAATGGTCAGATAAAGGCATTCTGTGTTTTCAGGTTTGTGTCACTGTGTCATTGTCAACATCCATGTTGCTCACAAAATGTTACAAAACTAAAACTTTCTTTTGTGGAAAAAGATTTGAATGTTGACAGCTCAGTCCCATGCTCTTTAGGTCCATTACTAATACGACTATTTCTTTTCAATACCCTCCACACCTTTTTATGCCCTACCAGTATCTGTGTTGTCATATGACAAGTAGCCTAAACTTGAATAATTTGTTTTGCCTTTGACAGGGTTTGGTCCCACTACTGTTTTCCGTTTTACTTCATTTTTGAATGGTTTCTGCCATTTTAATGTGAGTTTATGTTCACAATGTTGGGAATGTTACATTACTATAATGTTGATCAAAACACATTTTTCTTTGTGGGGAAAAATGTGAACGGTTTTTGACTGAGAGTATGGGATGAGTAGTGTTTGCGTTTCATAAATCATTTTTGTGGGGAGGAGGGTCTGGCTGCTTAATCTTTTTTTTTTTAATCTGTTTTAGTTATGCAAGTTTGTACAAATGTCTTTATTTATATACTGCAGTGTGTGTTATCTTCCAATAATACAGAGTAAATTGTATGATGTAAATAAAATGTGTCACAGAAATTTCAATGTCACTTTTGGGCCCTTTATTTTCGGAGTGCAATTAAGTGAGGAAGTTTTACCTGGTCAAACACGGTTTATTTAATTTTTCTTTCTTTTTGCTCTTTTTTTTTTTTTAAGCTCTCTGACAGTAGTGCCAATATAAACCAATACTTGGAACTATTCGTAATTTCCTACCCTGACTAAGACCCTAGTGACAGCTGAAGAAAATCAGAACTTATTATAAATACATTTTGAGTTGACTTGCTGTTTACTTGTAACCTGGGACATGCGTAAATGAACCGATTCTCCACCAGTTACGCTGATTAAGCAGATGCCCATTAAGTGTCATTATTACACCAGGTCTGCATGAGAGAGGAAATAGGATCTCTTGCAGAGAACGTCCATGGCCATGGGTCACGTTTCCACAACGAGCTCTATTACCACACAATGAAACTGCATATTTGGATGCACTGAATATCCAAGTGCCCTTTTTCATCAGTGTTTTACACATTGGGACATTGTAAATAACGTTGCACCATAATATGTCAAATTGTGTACACATATGAATAAAAACAACCAGTTATTTGACCATTGTGCTGTTTAACAGGCATAAAGCTACATATTGACTCGTATTATCACTCGAATAGGAAAACGTTTTTCTATCTTTACAAAAAAAAAAAATCTTGTTTAACTGCTGTTTAATATTTTACGTCAAAATTATTCCTGTAGAAAAAGGCTTCTCGCTTTGTGGTTTGAACAATAAGACACAGGACTACTTGGCCCACACCTTCAATGTAGGAAAAGGAATCCTCGAGTCTAAATTTTAGATGTGAAAAATGATCTTGTATTGTTCACTGTGATGTTTCTCTGCCTATTATACTCTGATTCAGGTTGACTAACTTCATACCCATTGAAGTTTGTCCATTAACCATCAGGGATAAAAGGTGAGGTATTTACTGTTTAGTTTCAAATCTGCATTTAGAAATCTAAACCGTCATTAATTCTTAAAACTGTCTGGCTGTTGCTCGTGTGTTTGTCCGAGTGTGGTCTAGGACAAGTGAGAGTCTGTGCAGCACTTAAGATAATGGACTGTTTTGGTCCTTTAGACAAATAGGATATAATCATAAGATTTCAATGGTGTCTCACCAATGAATGGTGGTCACACCTATGACTCACACCTTTGTAATAGTACATCTGGGTGGAAACAAAGTCATCTGGAGGGAAAAAAAAAAAATACCATTTGCTATATCACATTGAATGAATATGGAAATACTTGTGTTTTAATCGCACACATCCAGGAACACCTGAGCAGATCACACGCTGCTGTCGTCATAGTGACGGCATTGTGAGATACCCGAGTTGCGTATTGGCGCAGCGTCGAGCTGGCGGAGAACTAAACGACTGCAGGGAGGAAGCCTCTGTAGAGGACACAGACAGTCGTTGTTTTTTATTTATCATGCCGAGAAAAAAGGATTTGTCAACAGATGAAGGTGAGATGGATGGATGGATGGATGGATGATGGATGGATGGATGGATGAATGTGAACATTTCTGCTCTTAGAATGTCATCTGATGTTGAGCTGGAGTATGTTTTAAACTGTGAAGAACTCCACTTTAACATTCCTTCAACTTGAGGACATAATTTCATGCTGGGATTTTTTCCCCCTTTATGCACAATCTATTGTTAACTCTACCACGGGACTATTTTAAGAGTATCTTCCATCAGATGATGATAGATGGGAAAATTGTCACACACTTGTAAAAATATCTCAACATACTTCATTTCACACATGAAGCTTTTAAAAGGCAATTATGTCAACTAAGTGTTGTCTTTATCACACAGTTGGGATTGATGTGGAAGATGATGGCAGTGACAGTGATGGTAAGTTAGTAACAACATTTCATGGTCGTATAATGTACACAAGTCAAAAATCGATTGACTCTGTACATCTCATCGACTCTCAATAGACGGTGCCAGCCGGAGGCGAGGCAACAGGAGACAAGCAGCTGGAAGACCGGCTGCAAAGGGAAGAGCCCGTGGCAAAAAAACAGCCGATGAGGAAGAAGAAAGTGAGGCTCCAAGGCCAAGAAGGGGGCCAAGTGCAAAGAAACCAACCAAAAAACGCAGAGATGAGGATGATGATGAGGATGATGAAAGTGAATACGAAGGCCCCAAGAAGAAGAAGCGAGGGGGAGCTGCCACTAAGAAAAAAGGAGGAAAAACCTTGGACAGCGATGAGGACAGTGATGAGCAGAAGGGAAAGAAGGGAAAAAAGGGAGGAGGACGGAAAGGAGTAAAAGAGGAGGAGGACAGTAAAGGCAAGAAGGGAGATGCCAAAGGAAAAGACAAAAAGAAGAAGAAGAAAGACGAAAGGTAGGATCTATCTATTGTAAGAATCCAAGAACAATTGTCACCTGCTGCCTCTTTGTGCCCACCTATGTGCCCAGTTCATCTGACTCCACTTCAAGCTCCGATGAGGATGAGGAATCCCTGTCCGAGGGAGAGATGGCCCTTTTGATGGAGGAGGTGGAAGAAAAGAAGAAGCTGATATCAACCATCAGGAACAAACCATGGAGGATGAAGAGGCGACTCACACACCTGAAGTAATGGTCAATTGGAGGTCATGATAATACTTCAGTTTTTGGAATTGTTTCTCACATTTAAAAATGTCCATACACATTTTTTCCACATACCTTTACACCTTGTGAGTTGGAGGTTATCACAATTTTTAGCCTTCAATTAATGTACTTAAAATTCATGTAAATCGAAGGATATACAAACTTTACACAGGAAATTTTACCTTTTTATTTCTAATGTTGCCGTTTTGTTGATTTGCCTTCACCCAATTGTTTTGTAATGGCATGCAAAAGCTAGCAGGGCCCAAAGACAAACTAATTAGTACCCGACTTTTATTTCCTCTGTGTGTTTTTGCAGGGAAGCTCAAGAGTTTGTGGATAAGTTTGAAGGAGCTCTCGGCAAAGGAAAAGGCAGGAAGTGGTATGCCTACAAAGTCATGATGACAAAGGTTTGGAAACAAAATCATTTCTGTAGGCCCTTGTTTGTACACATATGTGTGTATATATATATATATATATATATATATATATATATGCTATATATAGCATATATATATATATATATAGCATATATATATATATAGCATATATATATATAGCATATATATATATAGCATATATATATATAGCATATATATATATAGCATATATATGATGCTGATACTGATATATATATATATATATATATATATATATATATATATATATATATATATATATATATATACGCATATATAAAATATATATATATATTTATTTATTTATTTTTTTATTTTTTTTTATTTAAATATTTAAATATAATTTTTTTTTTAAAGAAATGGATTAAGTTCCAGAGGGATTTTGAAAACTTCAAAACAGCTTGTATTCCCTGGGAGAGGAAGATCAAAGAAGTGGAAAGTGAGTTGTGGTTGATCCTGATTGTTTGATTGAAACTTTATTGACCTCACTTTGCTCTTAAACAGCTTAACAGTGACTGCTTGTGTACAGATAGTCAACTTTTCATTTTCCTCAGGTCACTTTGGTTCATCTGTAGCTTCTTACTTCATCTTCCTTCGCTGGATGTACGGGATGAACCTCGTTATGTTTGGTTTCACTTTCGGCCTGGTGGTCATTCCTGAGGTGAAGTTGTAATATCACAGTCAATACTGTTCATACGATGTAACCACAGTTCGAGTACCACGACAGTAGTGCATGGAAAAGTACAGTATGTACAGAACGGCAACTGCGAGACAGGATTGCCCTAATATCTCCCCATTTCATTTTCAAGTGTAGATTTATATTTATTATCATTTATTTATATTTTTGGTATGTTTCTTCCTTCATAATGAAGGTTTTGATGGGCCTTCCATATGGGTCCATTCCCAGGAAGACTGTTCCTCGAGCAGAACAGGCAACTGCTCAAGACTACTCTGTCCTCATGGATTTCAATGTAAGTTTGAGATATGAAGATACTGTTGTTAGTTTCCGAAAAGCATCATCTCTAAAATCAAAGCAGGCAGATCTGTAAGGAACTATTTTTTTTCCCCCCTTAGGGATACTGCAAGTATTCCGTCCTGTTTTATGGCTACTATAACAGCCAGAGGACCATCGGCTTGCTTAAGTTTAGACTGCCTCTCGCCTACCTCATGGTTGGGATTGGAACATTTGGCTACAGTTTGATGGTTGTGATCCGCACGTGAGTCATGAGAAGTCAGATATGAGATAAATCAGAGATGAGACCAATTTTGTTATGGTTTTACTATCACATCATTCACTGCAGGTGCCAAAATTAAAACATACTTATTAAATTAATTTGCTCAGATTTTGATAATCAAGTAATCATTTAGAGGCTTTTTTAACAAAACATTGTTCAAATCTTCTCCCCAATGTTATACTTCTCTGATTTATCTCATCCTTCTTGAAAGCAGACTAATTCATCATTTGTGTTTCATCAAAATAACACATCTTTTATTTTAGAAAACAATGAATCATCAAGCCTACCTGTGTGATATCGCTGTTTAATTGTTTTATCCACTGAATACCAGCATAATAAACCCAATGTCCATCCATCCATCCATCCATCCATCCATCCATCCATCCATCCATCCATCCATCCATCCATCCATCCATCCATCCATCCATCCATCCATCTTCTTCTCCCGCTTATCTGGAGTCGGGTCACAGGGGCAACAGCTTTAGGAGGGACTCCCAGACTTCCCTCTCTCCAGCCAATTTGTCCAGCTCCTCCTGGGGAGATCCCAAGGCGTTCCCAAGCCAGCTGAGGGACATAGTCTCTCCAGCACGTATTGGGTTGTCCCCGGGGTCTCCTGCCGGTGGGACATGCCCGGAACACCTCCCCTGTGAGGCGTCCAGGAGGCATCCTGATGAGATGCCCGAGCCACCTCATCTGGCTCTTCTCAACGTGAAGGAGCAGCGGATCTACCCCGAGTCCCTCCTAGATGACCAAGCTTCTCTCTAAGTGAACCCGGACACCCTGCGGAGGAAACTCATTTCAGCTTCTTGCATCTGGGATTTCTTTCTTTTGGTCACGACCCATAGCTCGTTACCATAGGTGAGGGTAGGAGCGTAGCTCGACCGGTAAATTGAGAGCTTTGACTCTTGGCTCAGGTCTCTCTTCACCAAGATGGACCGGTACAGAGTCCGCATCACAGCAGATGCTATACCGATCCGCCTGTCGATCTCACGCTCCATGCTGCGTTCGCTCGTGAACAAGACCCCAAAATACTTGAACTCCTCCACTTGGAGCAGGATCTCATTCCCGATCCGGAGAGGACATTCCACCCTTTTCCGACTGAGGACCATGGTCTCAGATTTCGATGTGCAGACGCTTCACACTCGGCTGCGAACCGATCCAGTGAGAGCTGGAGATCACGGCTTGAGAAAGCCAACAGCAAAAATTGCGTCTGCAAAAAGCAAAGATGCAATGCTGAGGTCCCCAAACCGGACACCTTCAATGCCTCGGCTGCGCCTAGAAATTCTGTCCATAAAAGTTCTGAACAGAATCGCTGACAAAGGGCCGCCTTGGCTGAGTCCAACCCTCACTGGGAACGATTCCAACTGACTGCCGGAAATGCAGACCAAACTCTGGCATCAATGATACAGGGTCCGAACCACCGTTATCAGTTGGTTCGGCGCCCCGTACTCCAGAAGCACCCCTCACAGAACTCCCCGAGGGACACGCTCTAACGCCAAGTCCACAAAACACATGTGGACTGGTTGAACGAACTACCATGCACCCTCGAGGATCCTGCCGAGGGTATTGTGCTGGTCCACTATTCCATGGCAAGGACAAAAAACACACTGTTCCTCCTCAATCCAAGATTCGGCCTCCCGACGAACCCTCCTCTCCAGCACCCCTGAATAGACCTTACCAGTGAGGCTGAGGAGTGTGATTCCTCAAAAACCCAATGTAATGTAATGTAATGTAATGTAATGTAATGTAATGTAATATAATATAACATATGATATGATATGATATGATATGATATGACAACATGTTATATGTTTGTGAGGAAAAATTGTATTTGTTTCTCCTGTCAGAATGGCAAAAAATGCAGACCTTGGTGGCGGTGATGGAGAAGATGGGGAGTTCACTTTTGCCTGGAAGATGTTCACCAGCTGGGATTATCTCATTGGAAACGCAGAGACTGCGGACAACAAGTATGCATCCATCACCACCAGCTTCAAGGTAACCATAGAAAGCTCGTTTGACGAATGTAATAGGCAACATAAACAAATTACATGTGACTGCTTATCTGCTAATCCTGTGCAAGATCAGGAGTCCATTGTGGATGAGCAAGAAAACCAGAAGGATGAAAACATTCATCTGAGGAGGTTCCTTAGGGTCCTAGCTAACTTACTCATCACCTGCAGCCTCGGAGGAAGCGGGTACCTCATCTACTTTGTGGTGAAGAGGTCTCAGGAGTTTGCCAACAGAAATGATCTCAGCTGGTATGAGAAAAATGAGGTAATGGCGAGAATAACTGTTCGACACACACACACACACAAACACACATACAGTAGCCTACCAGTACTACGATGCACCATCGACATTTAAAGCTAATTGTGACAACAACGAAATACTTTTTGTTTTCTCCAGTTGGAGATCATCATGTCTCTGTTGGGACTTCTGTGTCCTCCTCTTTTTGAGACTATTGCTGAGCTAGAGGACTACCATCCTCGCATCGCCCTCAAGTGGCAGCTAGGACGCATCTTTGCTCTTTTGCTGGGAAACCTCTACACGTTCCTTTTTGCCCTCTTCGATGAGGTCAACACTAAGGTGTGTATGCTCACCTTTGCCCGGAATTCCTCAGCATTGACATTTCTCAAACAGCTCCAACGTTATTTTGTCTCACTTATCCCATCTTACCTTTAGCTTGAAGAAGAGCAGTCCATAAAGAATGCCACTATATTGGCTCTGAAGGAATATTACGCCAATTACACACGCCTGGTCAATGACACTGAAGCCACCCCACCCCCAATGAACCCCGCTGATGTGATCAGAGGACCATGCTGGGAGACCGCTGTCGGCATAGTAAGGAACTATATTTTTTGCATTAAAACTGCTTGTACGTTACAAAGATTAAACACGATTAAGTAACTCGACTGCATGTATTCGGGTCTGCTATCTGTAAGTGTGGAACTAACCAACTCTTATACCATTATGTTTTTAAAGGGAATCGGTCAAATCTGATGGTGCATTTTTCTTTTATTCACTTAACTAATTAAGGCATCAATTCTGGATTTTTTCCAGAGATTATACAGGCTGGTTTAATTGGAAAGTTCCATAGAAATCCTTCCACTGTCAATGAAATACTAAAATTAGCATCCGGTTAAAATCGAGAAATATTTAGAGCACATTTTTAAATATCTCAAAAACTATTGGGCTATAAAAATGTGTCTGATATATTCTGAAAGCTTGCAATCTCAAATGTTTCCCCCAAAGATGTTTAATGTGAACACTGTTGGTCACATGACACGATTTAGCATTCAGTTTATGCAAATGCAAGGACACAAAGCACCTTTTCTGGATTTTTTCCAGAGATTATACAGGCTGGTTTAATTGGAAAGTTCCATAGAAATCCTTCCACTGTCAAGGAAATACTAAAATTAGCATCCGGTTAAAATCGAGAAATATTAAGAGCACATTTTTAAATATCTCAAAAACTATTGGGATATAAAAATGTGTCTGATATATTCTGAAAGCTTGCAATCTCAAATTCTTTCCCCAAAGATGTTTAATGTGAACACTGTTGGTCACATGACACGACTTAGCATTCAGTTTATGTAAATGCAAGGACACAAAGCACCTTTTCTGGTTGAGTGAGTTCCATAACTGGATCTGAAAAAATCATTACCATGACAATTATCTTAATATAAATTTCTGTTTAATTTAGTACCTGTGTCACCATTCATAGTTCAACAGATATGAAGACTTGAATTGTGCCCTGTATATCAAAATGACATGCCATAAAGAATTTTACGAAAGCATGACATAATGTATAGAATTCTCATCATCAGAAGTAAACATTATGTATGTTGTTGGTTTCTATTCTTCATTTCTCAAAATACTTCTGTTGTAGGAATTTGTGAAGCTGACCGTGTCGGACATTCAAGTCACCTACCTCACCATCCTGATCGGTGATTTCGCCAGAGCTGTCATTGTGCGTTTCCTCAACTACTGCTGGTGCTGGGACCTGGAAGCAGGATTTGTAAGTCTCAATACTCGAATTTAAAAGTGGTCCACAACAACCTTGTTGGTCAAATACAGTAGCTTTGAGGGCATATTTTGACTGGAACTGCATTACAATGCTAAGAATTTGACAATTTTCACTATTTTCGCTTCAGAAGTGAATAGTTTTACTATACATTGTTGATTTTGTACATAAATTGATCAGTGGAAATGTAAAAAAATATTATCAAATATTTGGCTATACTGTATGTAGGAGAGTTTGATTGATGTTTGATGTAGTAGGAGTTATATTATATATATTATATATATTGATACATGTAGTAGGCATTATATTATATATATTATTATATTATATATATTATTGTGTCTGGGCCTCACAATATTTTCTGGGTTTTCTTTTGTAAAATGGTGCTCCTTAAAATTCTTGAATAATAATAATAATTGTACTTTACCATTAAAAACACAATTTGACTTAAAGAACTTCTACATAGTATTAACCCTGACAGAACTCTCCGTACTTAATTATAGTCTTGTTTCATTCTAGCCGTCATATGGAGAGTTTGACATCAGTGGTAATGTCTTGGGACTTGTCTTCAATCAAGGAATGATCTGGTATGGACTTTTTCTGATCCTACATATTCTGGAGTATAATGATATGATATGCAATGACAATAATTATTTGTGAGTTGGTTGTGGTGAGTGTGAATGGCCTTAATATACGGCTCCATGATTACACCTCATTAACATCTACTACACAAATTAATTGGATTGGATTTAAGTGAACTGTATACATTTGGCATCCAGAAGTGACCCCCAACGAACCAGTGAATCAGTCTTGGCAGTGACCTTGGTGAACCTCTGTCTTGGAGAGTTCATATATTGTTCACAACAGTGGCAGGGGCCGAATTTCGCAAAGTGTTTTCATTTCCACAGTGGCTCTAGTTTGGATACATTTCATTGACTTCATTTGGGAATGTTTTAGGATGGGGGCGTTTTATGCTCCCGGACTGGTTGGCATCAACGTACTCCGCCTGCTCACGTCCATGTACTATCAGTGTTGGGCCGTCATGGCTACCAATGTCCCTCATGAGCGAGTCTTCAAGGCTTCCAAATCCAACAACTTCTACATGGGTCTGCTGCTCCTCATCCTTTTCCTTAGTTTGTTGCCTGTGGTCTACACCATCATGACACTCCCACCCTCATTTGATTGTGGACCCTTCAGGTAATACTGACAGAAAATAAAAACACATAAACTTGGAATATGAGCTTGTGGATTTTTCATGTACTATATTGAGGCTTTTGATTTTTTTAAGTGGGAAAGCAAAAATGTTCGATGTGATCATCGAGACAATCGACCTGGACCTGCCAGCCTTTATCGGGACGCTGTTTGGCTATGTAGCCAACCCAGGCCTCATCATACCAGCCGTTTTGCTCATGGTGTGAGTACAGAAGCCCTGATGGCTTGAGAAAAAAAAAAAAACTTTGCTCTACTGTCACTGCTGAGAAGTACCAAAAATTTATTTTTCTCTGCAGCCTTGCCATCTACTATTTGAACTCTGTTTCGGAAGCGTACAAAAACTCCAACTTAGATCTGAAGAAGAAGATGCAGATGGTGGGTGGAGACGATTATAGGAAACGCGTTGAATCTTGTTATATCTAAATAAATATATTTTAAAAATTGAAATGCTATTCAACAATATGACTAACACCAGCACCATTAGAAGAAGGCAACACAATAACCGAAATAGAATTGACAATAAAGCTGACTTTGACTTTGACTTTAGAATAGCATGAAAGAGCAATTGAACACAAAAATCATAAGATTAGTTCGTTTCAAGTTCCACTTTATATCACACGGCCCTTTTGCTTTAATTCAACTATTTTCTGTTATGATCCACACCTCTCTCCTAGGCTCGCGATGAAGAAAAGAACCGGAGGAACAACACAGACAGCACCAACGAGGTTATGAAAGACTTGGAGGACCTGCTGCCAAACCGCTCTCTGGCGCCTCCTGCTCCACCACCAGAGCCTGGTCAGTCAACATTTTAATGTCGGTAATTCATTTTCATCAATAACAAACGTGCTAACTACTAAATGTATTTTTTTTACTGGCAATATTGTATCGGTATATTGCCGTACCTGTAAAGTTAAACTGTAAAGATCTCAATTAACTCAAAGGTTTTTCAAAAAGGAAACGTGCACAATTAGTTTCCGCATTGTGGAAATGAAATGTGAATGGGTCATTGTTAAACAGAAAAAAAGACATCAGATCCAAAGCCAATGAAGACAAAACCCGGGGCAGCGGGGAAAGGCGTTCACCTTCAGAAAGATGTTGCACTTGCAACATCCAATCCTGACACTCGAGGGCCAGTAGTTCGACCGCCTGGACCAAGGGGACCCGGCCCAATATCCAGTCGTGGCCGAGGGCGGGGCCGTGGAAGAGGACCCCCCCCCCCAAGATAATGACAACACGACCAGTCAATACCACATGACAGGTTGTGA
The DNA here is from genome assembly GCF_054491065.1 of Syngnathus leptorhynchus. NCBI lineage: Eukaryota > Metazoa > Chordata > Actinopteri > Syngnathiformes > Syngnathidae > Syngnathus > Syngnathus leptorhynchus. Next base: position 3,376,241 of record NC_141206.1, on the reverse strand, counting down.
CATGGACTATATAATTTGACTCATGCATGGCAATTAGCCCCTTTTTACTTACTTATCTGTAAAAACTATTATAAAACCAGTAAAATGCATCTCATTTATTCAAAATATGCACTGCTTAAATTCAATTAAAAAACACAGGAAGTGTTTTTTTATATATGGCTTTGTTGGATTGATTTGCGAGAGCCTTTCAGTAAAATTAACTCTGCTTAGTGTCGTGTGTGTATGATTTGTTAATATAAGTTTATTGAATTTGTAAAGTGAAATGGTTTTCTATTGCGTAACGGTGTTGGTCTTCGTATTGTATTTTGTATTGCAATTTTTACCCCATTATGGACTTTGTAGAAGACAGAAATAGACAAATGTGAGGGGAGCAAATACGTATCCATGGAGATTATTGCTGATTTTGCATCAAAGAAGCCCAGAAGGCAGCACTTTTGAAATGATGTCATCTAATATCAACAAAAATATAAAAAAGAAAGCAACAAGAATCACCTCAGTATTTCCCCCTATTTGTGAAATGTAAGATTTTTTAAAATATTCAATTTGTCAGGAAAAAAAAAGTTATAAAGTGTTTTAAGGTTTCTCACTTTTTGGCATTCTTACATTTTGATTAGGAGCCTTCATGCACGTCATAAAATCAAAGTGCAATAATTGGAGTGTTGTTTATTAAAAACTATAGGCTGTAATTGTATGTTCGCCCCTTTAAATTCACTGACTGCAGACAGAGGAGAAAAATGTTGCTGATCAGGTTTAGCCACATGAGAAAACAGCACATTGATGGTTATTTCAGATCAGCATTTAGTTGGCAAGAGTATTTTTTATTTTTATTTTTTCTGAGTTACTACTGCTTCCTGTAGTTTTTGCATGTTTGCTTGAATTATGCAGTTTGGCTCAAGGGTGAAGCATTTATTTACAATACAAGCCTGTACAGAAGTCACCCAACCAGTCAGGGATGCAGAAACCATTTGATTGCTGGGTGCGGTGTGTGAGGCAGTCGCCGATTGGTTCGTCTTGTTCAGGTGGCAGAAAGGTCTGGCAAATTTTTTTCTGCATAATCATCATCTGATGGGTGGAGCTCCTTCGAAACTCTCACACCTCAAATCTACAGGTACAGTGTAGACCGCATTTAATACCACAGGTAAGTTTCTCAGATCTTTAACCATCAAGAAGAAATTATCTTCCTTCATTCAATCAAATTCTTTCTTCTTTTTTTTTTCCAGATCAGTTTTGATCATCTTGGTCATCAAAAATGTCTTTCTTCAAGAATTTTTTCCAAAATATCATTCATGACAGAAACCCCGAGGAAGATAATATTAAAGTGAGTATCAGATGTTCTGCAATGGATATGCTGAACTCAGTGACTGACTTGCAACTGGGGAAAACAACGATTGTTGTGCCATTTCTTTAAGGTTAAAGGAAAGGTGACGCCTGTGTTTTACGGAACAGTGGCCCCATACCCAAATTTCAGTGCAAGCAAAGATGCTGCAGTTCTGCAGAGCGCCATTGAAAGTAAAGGTACGTGGGGTAACTTCTGAATCTGAAATTTTATTACAATTGAACAATAGGCCACAATGCAAAGGGCGTAAAAAATACTTCTGCTCATTTATTGTCTTAACTAAACAGACAGCTCATTAAGGGTGGGTCAAATTTGAGTTCCTTCAACTCGCAATCGTTCTAATTTTCAGCAGAAAGTGATTTAATTCAGTCTTGAAAGAGCAAAGCATGTGCTGAGGTCTGGAAAAAAAAGATCTAAAATCCCACTTTGATATGGGCTCAGTAGCTATATCATTGGAAATTGCAAAGCGGTTTTTATTCTATGCATTCTAAATTGCCCAAACAATTCATACAAAAAAATAAGGATCTGCATTATTGATCAAAAGTGGAATTGTCTGCTTTTTCTTCACAAATAACTGATCTAATGAAAAAAAGATTGTAAAGAAAAAAAATCATTGCATTCACATCTTGGGACTGTTGTATGTCACTGAAGATTTTATAGGAAAACTGGCTATATAATCTAACAAAATAATTGCTTAGGTTATTAACACAAAATTAGTTTTCAAAATATAAATACGCTTGCAAAAAATTTTTTTTTTCTATAGAAGTTTCAAGGCAGATCTTTATGTATGTTTATTTTCCTTTCATTTTCCAAAAATGTTCAAATACGACCTGGACAACCATTCTGTTTGACTAACAATATGTAATTTAAAGGTAACAACATAATTACAGAAAAGCAAAATTTCTTCCTTGCAGGTGTGGATGAGGATGTGATCATTTCAGTCTTGGTCAAAAGAAACAATGAACAGAGACAGAAGATTAAAGCTGTTTTTGAGGCTTCCACCGGCCAGGTAGTGTAATGTTAAATGTATACACACACGCGCGCACACACACACACACACACACACACACACACACACACACACACACACACACACACACACACACACACACACACACACACACACACACACACAATTCTTCTCTTCTTCTTCTATCACAGTCATTGAATCGCGCTCTCAAGCGTGCGCTGAGGTCCGATTTAGAGGATATCTGTCTGGCCTTATTGATGCCGCCAGCCCACTTCGATGCCTACCTGATCAGAGATGCAACAAAGGTAAATATCAAATGTAATATATATAATAAGAATAATAATAATATATCATAAAACAAAATATTTGTGAATATCTCGTCACATAAAAATAAAATATTTATATACTGAATGAGAGTCAATGGTAGGATCGTCATATCAATAGATATTTCTCTGAAATGTAGAAATCAAAAATATTTCATTGTATTGCTACAGAGACTGGGCACTGATGAAGATGTCCTAGTGGAGGTTCTGGCAACCAGGTCAAATGAAGAGATCAGACAATTAAAGAGAGTCTATAAAGAAGGTTTGACTTTTTGCTTCTCGAAATATTTCAAAGAAGTACGGTTGTAAAGGAAATGAGAAAATGAAGGATAAAAAGAACAAAAATACTAACATGCAGAAAAGAGAGACAGAGCAATTGGACTGCTGGTCATTTAAATGTGCATCCGATATACTGTTCCCCTTAAGGGACAGCTTTTGTACTCCTGACCAACTTTCAAATACACTACATTTTTTCTTGCTTCAAATTCAATTCAAAGTTGGGATCGATTGATGGATTTTTCTCGGGGGGGATGTCATCAACTCTTAAATCTATTTGCTCTTTGTTGTAATGTGTAAATTCTGTCATGTGTTGACAATTTTGAAAAAAACTACTACCAGCCGAGTAATCGTTCGGACTGCACTTTAAAGTTGAAACATTTCCCATCCAAAGGTACCACATCCTATATTTTAACTTTAAAGATGGAAAATAAATCTCCTCGTACCCTTTTTGTTCAGAGTACGGAGATGAACTAGAGGATGTTATCAAGGATGAAACCAAGGGTGATTTTACCAGAGCCCTTCTGGCTATGTTGAAAGCAAACAAAGATGAGAACACAAAAGTTGACATGAGTCGGGCTCAAAAGGATGC